>NC_050075.1:59024755-59328237 GCF_009764565.3 Dermochelys coriacea | reverse complement strand
AAATTCTTGAGAAAGGTTGCGGAGATTCTAAGTTTTCTCACACAGTCTGGAGAAATTTTGCCCTTAGATCTTAAGGGTTGTATTTCCTCCCTCTCTCCACCCACTGTCCTGCCTTCTCTAAACAATCCTGATGTCTGGACATTCCTTACATAGTAATAATTCATAATTTTGGCAAAAACAATGAAGAGTCCTTGTGGCACTTTAGAGACTAACAACATTTATTTGGGCATAAGCGTTCACGGGCTAGAACCCACTTCATCAGATGGATTCTAGCCCACGAAAGCTTATGCCCAAATACATTTGTTGGTCTCTAAGGTGCCACAAGAACTCCTTGTTGTTTTTGCTGATGTAGACTGACATGGCTACCACTCTGAAACCTGTCATAATTGTGGGTCCTTAGTTACTTAATACAGCCCTGACTGAGACCCTAGGTACTTACTCAGGTAACTATTCCATTCCACTGCCATGCCACCGCAGCTACACTGCCATTTTTAGTGCAATAGGTTGATAAATTCTAGCATCTGTATGTTTAACCATGCTGGACATTCCGCCTCCATCTCAAAGTGTAGCCTTACCCTTGGTCACTTTTGAAAATGGGACTTACGTGCTTTTTACTCCAAGGGTATGTCTTCACTACCTGCTGGATCACCAGGCAGCGATTGATCCAACGGGGATCGATTTATCACATCTAGTCTAGATGCGATAAATCAACCCCCAAGTGCTCTCCCATGGACTCCTGTACTCCAGCGCTGCGAGAGGTGCAGGCAGGGTCGACGGGGGAGCAGCAGCAATCAACTCACCACAGTGAAGTCACCATGGTAAGTCGATCTAAGTATGTCAACTTCAGCTATATTATTCACGTAGATCGACACCCCCCCTCAGTTTAGACCAGAGCCAAGTTAAATTCCCCCTCATTTTTCATGCATCACTGTGCTTCTTGGGTGCAGTCATGAATATGATAAGCAGCAAAAGGTATAAGGATTATGAATAGGCTGAGCTCATAAGATTTTTCAGGCCACTTAGTAAACTCAGGTGGTTAGGATATGTCAATGGAATTTCAAATTAAATATCCACAATTTCTGGGCCTTCTTTCAAACTGAACCCATGAACCATTTGTCATTGGTTCAACATCATGTAACCATGTTGAGAAACTGAATATATTTTTCAATTATTTTAGATATGCAGAGTTAAATTCAAGAAGAACTACTGATGTCTTTTCCACATCTTATGCAGAGAGATTGGTAGAATCAGGTTTCCCATCCTAAAATAAAAAAAATTGAGATTTCAGAAATTTTTCCTATTCTACATCTGGATGAACCCCAAATGTTTTGAAGTTTTTCACAGAAACCAGAGAGAGCCCATACCCCAGAATAACCAATAGCCTGATGGTTAGGGCACTCACCTGGAGCAGAAACATGAACTCTGGGTATCCCACATGAGTGCTATAAGCACTGGGCTATAGAGTCCCTCTTGCTGGCCCAAAGATATTTAATTGTTTATATGGGGTGGAATACTCCAAGAGGAGAGACTGTGAAAAACCCCTCTGCAGAATAGTTAATTGTCCAGAGCAGGGACTGACACTCAGGTCTCCACATCCCAGGAGAGTTTCCTCACCAGCAGGCTAGTTTGGGGTACTTCTTGATCACTCTCCAGAAATTTGATCATGACAAAAGTTTCATCAAAACCCACTCTTTCCCACGAAAAGTTTGGTTTTCACATGTTGAAATTTTCTGATGAAAAAAAATTTCTTGACAAATTCCTGACTGGCTTTACCTATGAACACTTGAGACGCATGTAAAATTTATCAACATATTCATGACTATGGAAGACCTGTCTAGTACTTTAAAAGGACATAAGAACCTTAAGTAAATGAAAGAGGATTTGATGTGATTCTGGAGAGAATAAACTTTGTTGTAACATGTCAGAAAATGACAGCAGGATGTTGCAACCTGCAGGCCACCAAGTCTCATGAGACTTCAGCTACAGAAGAATTAGATGTGCCCGAGGTGTCTTTTCCCTTAATTAGGTTGTCTTTGTGAAATGCTTTAATAAAAAGGAAAGGTTGGAGTAGTTACACTTCCAATGACATATTTGTAAAAGGCGAATTGTCTGAATTAACCTGCCAACAGTGCCTGTTTCAGTATATACTGATATAAGGCATTCCAACAGGGACACTATTAATTCTGATCAGTGGACATTTTGGTATTTCTTTCTCATGTCCACATCATGCCAATGTTTTCAAAGTAAAAGCATATTGTTTGAATTGATAATAATAAACATCCATGGAATTTCTTTTCTCAACCCCTATGTTGCTCATAGTACCATCATTCTGAGGATTCTCTCTTTACCTCTTGGAGCTTGAATATCTGGTAAACAAATCATATTCAAAATAACTGTCATGAATATTCAGAGATGGGGTTTGTTTCTGCACATCATTTGCTGATTGCCATGTTTCAATAAGCATCATAATGTTTCCATTAACAAATCACAATACATTTCTTCATTTGCTTAAATGAGAATAAAATTATGTATATTTATAGCTATATAAGTTTATCTAGTAATCATGGGATAAGTAAAAACTATCTTTAGCTTCTGGTGTTCTCTATTCATGACGATGAAAGCATTAGAAATAAAACACTTTGGAAAAAAATTCCAATTTTAGATATTTTAAGGTACGATGATACTAAATACAATGATAGGAGATTATAGAATAGAATCATTAGTACAGCTCAACTACTATTTGACAAATTTAGTCTCTTTTTTTAGTTATGGAATAATTTTATAAACCATTTCTGATTTTTGCAAGTACATTTTCTACTTACAAATATTCACTGGCTAGTTTGGATAAACAAGTTTCTGTTGTTTGTGACCTGATCACTTTGACTATCCCAATTTGTTATTCATAGGTTGTACATGTCACGTTTTCTTCTCCCTGATTTGTTCTTTGAAACTTTTTTGTAGGTGAATTATCAGTGACTACTACTAAGTAAAAATAATAACCAAGAAATATTTAAAAAATTACATGGTACAAATCAGAGAGACTTTGGAATTTCACAATCATTTTCATGAATACTAATGGTCAAACCAATATGCATTAGCAACAAATTGTATAACACAATGAATTATAATATATTCACCAATATATTAACTTATTTTTCCATTATTCCAACATTTTGTAATAAAATTAACTTACTTATCTTGCACCATACAGTCATATCAGTTTTCTGAGTCTTCTACCCACTTTCATTTACCTATGATGTCACGATCCCTCCCTCACCAGTGATGGGTAGGGAGGAGGGGGAAGAAAGAAGGAAGAGAGTTAAAGTGATGAGAGGAAAAGAGTGGGAACAGGAGATGAAGGCACTACTCTGATGTCATAATACAACCACTCAACAATGAGCTGCTCATAGAGCAGAACAAGGGAGAGGGCATGAGGAGAAGGCAGAGGAGAAGAGAAAAGAAAGAAAGAAGAAAGAAAATGGAGAGTGAAAAAAGGGACTGGGATAGTAACTCATTGTTCCTGGGATCTCAGTTGCATGCTTCCCTATTTAAAACTGAAATCTTCCCCATCAGTCATTTAATTTAATTTCCCTTTCATTCAACAAATAATGGTCAACCCACAAGTCCTGGACTCTCAGAGGCACAAGATTCCTTTTCAAAACTAAATACAAACTCTGTCCCGACTGTTCTCTGATACCAAACAGACTTAATTGCCTTTTCAACCTCATTAACGGAAATATGGGAATCCTGGACACCACCATTTTAAAGATAGAAAAGCATAAAGCAGTGCAGAGTAAATTAAATATGTCTTTCCCAGACATAGGGTAAGGACAATATTCACACTGATCAGGATAAATAGTTTATGGCTGCATTTTTATTTTTTTTTAAATCAACCAATGTGGAAAAACAGATTGGGTGGACAAACCTTTCAAGCAAAAAACAATCTCATGACCACAAACTCCTACACTGGCCTACAGACTGATTATACTGACAAGATGTGGGTAAGCTCACATCTTGAATAATGAGTGCAGATGTTGTCGCCCCATCTAAAAAAAGATATACTGGAATTGGAAAAGGTTCAGAAAAGGGCAACAGAATGATTAGGGGTATGGAATGGCTGCCATATGAGAAGCAATAAATAAGACTGGGACTTTTCAGCTTGGAAAAGAGATGACTAAGGGGGGATAGATATGATAGAGGTCTATAAATCATGACTGGTGTGGAGAAAGTAAATAAGGAAGTGTTATTTACTACTTCTCATAACACAAGAACTAGAGGTCACCAAATGAAATTAATAGACAGCAGATTTAAAACAAACAAAAGGAAGTATTTCTTCATACAATGCACAGTCAACCTGTGGAACTTCTTGCCAGAGGATGTTTTCAAAGCCAAGACTATAGCATGGTTCAAAAAAGAACTAGATAAATTCATGGAGGATAGGTCCATCAATGGCTATTAGCCAAGCTGGACAGGGATACCATGTGTTTACCAGAAACTGGGAATGGGTGATGGGATGGATCACTTGAAGATTACCTGCTCTGTTCATTCCCTCTGGGGCATATGCCATTGGCCACTGTCAGAAGAAAGGACACTGGGCTGGATGGACCTTTGGTCTGACCCAGTATGACTGTTCTTATATCATGTGCAATTACTCTGTAAAAAGGTGACTAGTGTTAACCAGACCAATTCTAAAAATCTCATTTTCCTACAATGTTTGAACCCCATCTTCTTCAACAGGACCTATTAGGTGCTCAGAACTTTTTAATATCAAGTCATTTATTTGGGGGGGCATGCTAAATGTGGATTTAAAAGCCTAATTTTATGTAATTATTTTTGCAAAAGTGTTACCTTTTTCCCCTAAATCCCATAATTGCCTCAAATCCAATCTGAGTTTTAGTGTAAAATTTGGAAAGAGGCTGGGGACATTTCTTATCTGAACTGGGTCACCTCTCTTGACTCATGAAATGGTGAGATAGTTCTATATATCTACAGCCACCTGCTACAGATGAGTTTAGATTAACATCTTGCATAATGCCACAAAAGGTGATCTGTTTAGCAGGACACTTCTATTCTAGAACATCAGTACTACAGAAAATATCATACACTGAACAGGTTTCAGGTATCAATATTTATTTAAAAGGCATCCACAGCATTTGCTTGGTATCTTTTAACAGAAAATTCACAAAAAGTACAGGTTTTATTTGCATGTGTCTCCTGTTAACAATTGGGTCACATGAGACTGTCTACAGAGAAGAGGAAATGAAGAGAAGAAGAGGACTACAGACTGCACAGAAATTTAGGTTATATTTAAATTGAAACACTGATCAAATTGGATTACACGGAAATCAGCTGATCCAAATCTCAGGTAATGAGTCAGAATTTTATTAAATGTGTCTTTCATATTTGGATGGGTATTTGCAAATTTTCCCCCAAATTGTGCTCATCTAACTGCATAACTTGCATTATTGTCACCATTAAAGACTTGTGTTTAGGACATATCCATAATTCCATCCCCTTGTGTTGGGAGGGTTGAGGGGAGCTCTAAAAGCTTATGACCTCCTTTGAGTGGTATGAGAAAGAGCCTGGCACAAAGATACTTTTCAAGAATAGTGTTTCTAATATCCTTCCTTCCTTCCTTCCTTCCTTCCTTCCTTCTGGTTTGGCAGCATAGTAGAAGGTCAGATGTTTGGCCTTGGGAACGGACCAAAAGGTATGAAAAATAAATCCAGGAGGGGTAATACCCCCAAAATGACATAAAGGAGGCATACTTTTTTTCCTTCTTGCTAAGACCTCAGGACCTCCCTCTACCAGCTTTATTTTCTCTGCCCCTAATTCTACAAATTACTCACAATTGTAGGTGGTCTGCTTTAGTCTAAAGTCATTATTATAGCTACTCTGAACATGGCACTGAGATTCTGATAAATACTTCCATGATTATCAGGGTGTCATGCAGGTTCTCCCTCTCCACCATCTCCCTCTTGCCTTCCACGCTTGCAATTTGTGCAACTTTTGTGCATATGGCCCCTTTTCATTTGCGACATGTAAATTTTCATTTCACTCTCCATTTTTATCCATTTTAATTATTTTCTTTTTTAAACCATTTGTATTTAAAAATAAAATCATGCTGATACATTGACCCGCAGTCTGTCAATGCCACTCTGTCAATTATGCATTCCCACAGTTATTCTGCCCATCCATTTCTCTTTAAGTATGCAACAGTTCTTGCTATACAGAGCTACATCATTTCAAATTATATATTTGAAAGATGAAATATCAGGAGTAATTTCACACACTGTCATTATTGTGTTCATTTTCATTACTGTTTTTACTGTCAAACAGGCAATTTCCAATTAGAGTCTTTCTTTCAGAAACATACTGGGTCAATAACCATTTGCAAAATTGCAGATAATAAAGTTCAATGTATGAGTTATTCTTAGTTTCTGTTAGTGAGCTTTATTACATGCGAGCTTGCTTTTCAAAGAGACAAATATCAAGTAATAAAAATATTGTTGCATGCATTATAATATAAGTTACAGATATGATGGACATAGATATGTTCCTGCATTAATTTAAGCCACACTTTCAAAAAGTAGTTCATTTGCCCATGAAATTAAATATCACACCAGTGTACAAAAGTATTAAAAAGCAGATTGGCCGAAGTATATAAATCACATATTTTATAGAGACTCTTCAGCTTTCAATCAGCTAACCATATGCCCTGTTAGTATGTGAAAATGGTACTGTCTCAAATTTACAGTCAATGGAGCTTTAATTCATTCTAATTACTGCAACCCCACCACCACCAAACACCCTTCTCAAAATCTCTTTTATGCTCAGTGTTCACATGTGGCACTTGTCAAGTGTCATATTTTCCATTTAAATATAGAGTACTATAAGAATTGTGGGCCAAATCATCTCAGGGTGTAAAATTGATGTACCTCCTTTGCATCAAGTAGAGCTATGCTATTTATACCTGTTGGGGATCTGGCCTTGTGTCTTCAAAGCTACTACTTTTATTCACATAGTGTCATTCAGCTTTCACCCCGCTATTAGACCTTCAAAAGGTCTAATCCACGAATGCACACAAAGCTCACAGTTAACTTATTATCACATATTGGTACGTTATATGGATTGACTTTGGGTAACTTTACTATTATTAGCCATGCAATATTTCTTTCCAAAAATCAGACAAAAAAGTCAGACATTTATTTTAATGTCTTTTTTGTCACAATATTTCAGAGAACTTAACTGTCCTTATCAATTTGCACTCTCATTCTTAATTTACCTGGTATTCTTTCTCATAATGTTGATCACAATAAATTCATTAGGTATTAATATGTGTGTGAGAAGTACATCAATAGGATCTCCATTTTGGTTCAACCACAAGTAAAGCACTATTACTTTACGGGGTTTCCTTAAACAGAAATTTTTATATTAAAATGACATTTGAAATCCTACTCAAAATACTACTGCAGTGTAGCTACCATGTTGCCTAGTTACAGTGGATCTGATAAATAGCCTCTAATAAATCATCTATGTATGGATTTCCAATAAAATGTTAGCATAAAATGAAGCAAATTAGTTGTCTATCAAAAAGGGATTAATTAGTTTTAATTTTGTAGTACAACAAGAAAAAAAATAAAGAAAAATAAATGATACTCCAATGTGCCATCTGCTTAAAAGTGAAACAGGATTTAGGAGTTAACATGAATTCTGTGCTTCAAAATATTTGAGTTGGGTGGAACCTCATTTGTTTCTCTCTGTACTGACGGATTTTCATTTCTCACTTTGTTCCCTGAAATATGTATGCATGCAGGAGGGGCCTGAAAAAATTTATACTGGGACCTCTGCAAGTCTAAAATTCCTCAGAGGACTACTACAGTTACATCCAGGTCATCTACAATAAGGACACATACATTTTACAGGTAGCATATTTGTGGTGCTACCAATTTTGTTGAGGTTGGAGACAGATTAACTTTATGCTCCCAGATTTTCTTTTCTACAGTCAATTGCCACTGGCATAGACATGAAGAAATGGAGAAGTGCTGTGAGGAGAAAAAGATAACAGAAAATGGTCAGGAGAGAATATAGACAAAAGGGAAACAAAAGGAAGAGAACAGAAAAATAGTGATTAAAATGTTTGTTTTTCTCTCCCACCTTTTTAAACATATTGTGTCTGGCCTCAAGAAGTGATGTTTGAATTCAGACCCAGAGTCTAGAGCTCCATTATAGATTAAATTTGAACTTCCACAAAGTTCAGGGGTGTTCAGCTCTGGAGATCTAGTTCAGAGCTACGTGTACTAAAATGCAGTAGAAAAGTGAGCTAATTTGGCACAATACTCTCTAAATATAAATGAACAGTTTGAGCTTTTTATATTTGGTGTACTGATTTTCAATAAAAAGTTTATTTTTTTCAGGGCCTGATCCAATGCCCATTGAAGTCAATGGAAAGACACATTGATTTCATTAGGCTTTGATTCAGGCCTTTTTTGTATTGTATGAATGAATTAACACAATTTCAGTAAGACATTTAATTTAGAACTGGCTTGAACAAAATGCAAGATGACTTATTTTGACTTAGAGGTTGATACAGTCCAAACTAGAATAATGATTAAAAGTGTATTGGCAAGTGGGTTACACTTTTGCTAAACATAGTAAATGGATAACACACTAGGATTTTTTACTCCTTCTATGAGCAGTGTCTATGTCATATCTATAGCAAAATTGATTACATTCTCCTTTTCAGTACTTCCACAAGACAGAGGAAAAAATGTCTTTGACTTCCAGAAATTGCAACCTTAGTATCACATTGGAGACAGAGTTAAAAGTCAAATATGAAATAAAGTGCAACCTGCTTTGTCACTAGGTTTTAGATGGACAGGTCTGATACTATGTAAAGATGGTAAAATTGCTAATCATGATGTAGAAAATGCAGAAAATTTATCTTGGAAAGAAATTTGGAAAGAAGCAGGACAATGTATTAACATCTTACAGTGATAAGTAAAAATTTTGAATTCTACCAATAACTAGAGAGTATGTAAAACCCCAAGCAGTAAAGTTTAAGCATTTTTAAATCTGAGGGACTGGATAATTTGCACCAAAGAATATTAAAATAATTGGCCAAGGAGCAATCTGAACCATTAAAGTTGATTTTGATTAAGTCTTGAAACACTGGGAAAATTGCATAGTACTCAGGAAAAAGCTAAATGTCATGCCAATATTTTAAAAAAGGGAAGCAGGATCATGCTAGTAGTCCAGTTAGCTTGACATTGATCCCAGGTAAAATCCTGGAAAGGCCTATATGGGAAATTGTGTCGGGAACTTCACCTAATTACATATTATCCTAAAAAATGGCATAAAAATAATTGTAGCCTATATTAAATATATGACAACAGGTTGTCTAACAGATCTCAAAAATAATTATAAATGGTGAATCATCATACCATAGGGATGTTTCTGGTGGATTTTAATGGATCCATGGCCCAATACTATTAAATATCATCATCAATGATCTTGAAGAAAATAGTTTATTCATACTGGTAAGATTTGCAAATGACACAGAAAAATAATGGAGTGGTAAATAATGATAAGGACAAGTCAGTTATAAAGGCAGACCTAACTCTTAGTAAAGTGGGCTCATGTCAACAATATGCATTTTAATATAACCAAATGCAACATCTAGGAACAAATAATGTAAGCCACAGAAGGCAAGGGAAATTATCCTGAAAAGGAGCAACACTGAAAAGTACTTAGATGTCATGGTGGATAACCAACTGAACATGAACTCCCAGTTCATAGCTGCAGATAAGAGGACTAATGTGATCCTTGGCTACATAAGCAGGTAGGTATCAAGTAGGAACCAGGAAGGTGGTATTGCCATTATATACAGCACTAGTGAGACAATTATTGGCATACTGTGTCCAGTTCAGATCTCATGATGTTGAATAATTGGAAATGGATAAGGAAAGAGCTAAAAGAATGGTCCAAGGTCTGAAAGACATAACTTATAGTCAGAGACTTAAGAAGCTCAACCTATTTAGTTTATCTAAGAAAATGTTAAGAGGTGATTTGACTCTGGTCTATACCTATATATAGAGGAAGAGATTTCTGACAACAGATGTCTGTTTAATTTAGCAGAAAAAAAGGCATAAAAAGATCTAGTGTTTGGAAATTGAAACTAAACCAACTCAGAGTTTGGGTTTTTTTTTAACCTAGGGATAGGGTGGATTCTTCATCACTTGAAATCTTTTAGAAAGATACCCATTCTTGACTTAAAGATATGCTATAGCTCGCACACACATAGTAGACTTGATGCAGAGTTTACTGGGTTAGATAATTTGTCTGTATCATTCAGGAGGACATAGCAGATTATCATCATGGTTAGAGCTGATGAAACATCTGAATTTCTCTTCTATTCAAAATTCCAACATTTAAAATTTTGTTTTTCATAATTGGAAAAAAATAAAAAATGAAGTTGATTTTTCCTCTTCTCAGTCAAAATGTTTTGTTCTGATTTTGACTTTAAAATAAAGTAAAATAAAATGTGAAATCAAAAGACATTTTGAAAGAAAACATCAAAAATTCCCAATATGAAAATCTCAAATATTTCAACATTTAAATGATTCACCACTTTCATTTTGATTTCAAAATGATTTTTTGTTAAATAGACATCTCTGAGAATTGTTTCAATTTTGACAAACCAGCATTTTTCAATGGAAAAATGTTCATGAAAATATTTCCAGCCACCTCTAATAATGGTTCCTTCTGGCCTTAAGGGACAAGAATCTATTATTATTATTATTATTATTTAAATATAACACTTTGTAACCTAGGAAGGGATTTGTGTTTGGTTTCAGTTTTAGAATAAAGTTCAGATTGCTTTTTATTTTATATGAATCTGTTTTAATCATTCCTTTTAAAAATGCTATTCTATATGAGAATGAAAGAAACTGTGGATAGAAGTTAAAAGTTATTTTCAATAAGAACAATACCAGCTTTACATAAGCTCAATCTGCCATTGTTTCAATATATACACAACATGTACTTCATTTGTTTCTTTGGGAATCAGTATGTACCTGCCTATGTTATTTCTAATATTCCTATTGTTTTAGATTCTTGTTACAAGTTTGATAGCTATCCTCATATTATTTGCCTTTGTACTATATTTTAAACGAATGGCATGTATACCAAAAATAAAGGACTGTACTTCTGTTTTTGATAGTTCTCATCCACTGGACAATTTTGTTACTTCTGGAAGAAAGTGGTAGCTTTATTAGAACACAATTGTAAATTCCCATTTAGCTAACAAGCTCTTCTATTTTCTCATAGAAAAGATGCAAGTCTCAACTTTCATTATGGTAGACATGTAGTCTGCAACATATCTGCCTTTCCATGTCATTTCCCTTTCCCCCTCCCACAAGAATTATAATTGGCAAGAGCATTATGAATATTTGAGGACGCAATAGGTCAGGGCATAAGCTCTATTTCATTGAACCAATTTATATTAGCTAAGGATCCAGATGGATTGGGTCTAATATTTATAAGGCAAACTTTAAAGATCTGAAGTTCTGGACTTTTTTTTGTTTGTTTGTTTTCTTTCAAATTTTGGAATCTTCATATCTACTCATGCATAAAACTGCAAAAAACAAACTGTGCAGCACCCCATGGGTCTTTCAATTAACATAATCTCAGAACAAAGTAAGTATCATTAATTAATCTTTCAGCCTCCTAGTGTCCTACAAGTTCCGGTATTCTGAACTTCTCTCCTGCATTGAGAACTTTCCAGTTGAAATGGCTTGTTGTTATCCCAATTTAGAGACATGATGTGCTATCAGTAGCATCTAAGCATTAATTATATATCCATTAAATCTGACAGGATTCATTATTATCAAATGGCATATCATTAAAATGGCCTAAAAATGCTAGCAAAATGGTAATTCCACACTTGGAGACTAATTCATAGAATTTTTTTTAAAAAGGCTTTCTAGATGTTATACCAATTCACACTGCATCTGTATTTAATTATTTGGTGATGTATTATAAGGTTAAACGACCTGTGCTTTTCTCATTTTAAAAGGATGTCTAGGAGAGGAGGTATTATTTTGGGGGAGGAAAGAAGAGAGTCTTGGAAGTAGAACAGATTTTTTTTTCTTAAACAGAAGAACTGTAAGTGATGGTAATTTAACTTGACAAAACAGTGTTTGATACTAATTTTAATTAAAGAATAATTATTTGTGATGTATGTTTATTTCATCCATTTTGAAACAATGTGTGTGTCATTTCATCAGTCTTAATTGGCTCATGTAAAAACCTAAGGGCATGCAAATTGTTTGGGAAAACTCAGCAGGCAACTGTGGCCTATTTTAATGTACAATTTTCTCTTAACTAATTTCACCAAAGGATCCCCATGTTTCAGCTGTAAGAAGTGGACTTGCTAATACCGTGGTATAGTAGATTGTGTTATTGCTATATGGGCTAGAAACTCTAAATTAGAAAGGCATTATCTATACCACGTAAGATTCTATATACCTCAGTCAGACTGCACTGGAATGTAATTTTTATCAAGTTGTTTTCTAAGCAGTATACATCCACTGTAGGTACTTTAGTTTATTTTTTAGCTAGCATTACATTGCAATGAACCTGAATTATTTCAGAACCTTGACTATCAGAGATCAGGATCAATTTGCAAAGGAAATACATTTTTTACTTGCAAATTGGCCACATAAATTGCATCATTGTAAGAAAATACATATAGACCACACAATCCCATTTTTAAAGTCAGACGTTAGAGTAAATTAAATACAAAAAATCAATGTAAGTGATGTGTGAGTTATCAAACATATTATGGCAGGTTATGCCAGCTTCTGAGATAGACAGCATGTTACGTAACGTGGTAACCTATACAATAGAATGGAAAGGGCACATTGAAGAAACGAAACAAACAACAACAACAAAAAGATTTTTAAGAAAATTGAATGGAGAATTTTATACAAGGAAAAAACTAGTATTTGACACTAGACACAAGAAGACGAGGTCAGAGGATTTACAAATCCAGCATGTCTATACATGTTTAGATGACTTTCAGTTTTTGTAGTCTGGTACACTTAATTCATTTTCTATTTGTAATTCTATTGGCAACCTGGTTTCTACACCATCATTTGTCAACACTGAATTGTATTTGCTTCATGTCAGAAAACTATATAAAGCCTCCTGCTATTCTTTGTTGTCACTGTTTGTTTACCACAGAGTTGATCCTAATAGTTTCTAGTGTGTAAGGAATATGGGATCAGGCTTCATATGTTTAAGCTTCCTGCAAAGTGAAGAATGTTACTTTTTAACTTATTAAGGAGTGATCTGTCTGGGGGACTGCTGAAAGTATGTTGGTTTTTATGAGATTCTGCTCCTTGATATTGCTATAAGATTCTCTCCCCAGGGAAGAACAGAATTATTGTAAAGCAGATGCCCTTGATTTCTCTAAACAGTTTTGGTGTCGCACAAAGCCCTCCCTTCAGGGAATATCATTTGTCAGTGGTGTCATCTTCCTGAAACTCTGATAGAGAAGACATTTTGAGCCATATTTGAAAAACAGCATGGAATGCCTGATTTCAAAGAGAGTAAAGCCAATAAACATCATCTTCTGTGAAAGAGATTTTGCAAAAATGGCTAATAGCAATTTGGTCTACTACAGACCAGCATCAAAACCCACAAATCTTGTCCAAGCTGAAGTCGATGGGAGTTTTCTCACTGACTGTAGTGGTCCTAGGATTTCATCCAATGATTTTGGTACCAGAAAGGAAAAATACTACATTTTTCATTACTGACATGTCATGATGGTGACTGGAAGCCAAGTTTGATAACATATAGAATTCCTTTTGAGGTGCAAAGGGAGTTGGAATGTGTAGAAACCCTACAATCCAAAACTGAAAGAGCTCACACATTCAGTGTAGAAAATGTGAGGATAGCCTCTGATAAAATAAAAAGGATATAAGGTCATATGGGGAAACTTTTAAAAGAGGGGAGCTGGTCTGGTTCCATAATCTTAGGAAAACAAGCGCCAGGAGCCTTAAACTGGATAAACCTTGGGAGAGACCCTATACAATACAGAGCCAAATAAATGAAATGGTGTATAGGATACAGTTGGGTCCCATACTCAAAGATATCCACAAGGTATCTGAAAAATTTTGATCAGAAATGCTGTCGAAAAATTTGTGAAAAACAAAACTTTCCATATAAGTGTGTTTTCTCTAAAGTTTTTATTTCAGTTAAAAGGCCATGTTTTCAATTTTAAAAACTTTGACTGTAAAATTTCAATCAGTGCTACTTAGAGGAAACAGATGTTAAAAAATAAAGCTTCCAACTAAAAGGTGACTGGAAATTCCTAGTTCCTTTTTTCATGGTTGGACAGAAACTTTTCTAGCATCTTATACCACATAACTTGGTTGATACTGGCCATCAGAATCTCTCTTATGAAATAACATAGCCTATTTAAAAACAAAAATATTTTCTTATATTACAAGAAATATCAGCAATATTCTAATATTATTTCATTGAAAAATAAGCACTGGTGTTGCCTCGAGCAAAACCAATTCTCAATTACATCTGTGTAAATCTGGAGTGACTACATATATAGACTGTTCTCTCAGAGAGAGACTTCACCATGGTGATTCATGCCTATTAACCTGTAATGCACCCTACCTATGGATGAAATTGGAAGTGACACAAGGTTTGGATGGTCCAAGACATAGTATCCAATCTTCTAATTTGAACATGTTTAAAGAACATATCACACCAGTTCTCCATATGTTCCAATGGTTTCCATCCAATAACTGGATCCAGGTTCACATCTACAAAGTGCTCAGTGGGTTAGGATATGATCTCAGAGACTACTTCTCTTCATATAAAATACTAAAAAGACTTCAATCCACTGGGATGCTAAGGATGATGGAGACCATGATGAAACCATTAAGCAAGATCATTAATCAAGCAGAGTCTGCCTTCCAAAAGATCCACAGAATTATGATAAAACTATGGGAAACAAAGAGAAAATAATGTGCTCTGGAATTCAACTGACTTCTTTAATTTAAATTACAGCCCCTAGTTATGTCAGTGATAGATGCACTAGAAATACCTAAGCAGCCGATGGACAGAGTATATACATTATTGTGGTGTAACTGACAAAAGAATTTGGTCCTTTCTGTCAACCCTGGGCCTTGCTTATGTTTTCTCTTCATAGAATCATAAGGTTAGAAGGGATCACAGGAGTGATCTAGTCTAACCCCTTGCCAAGATGCAAGATTTGTTGTGTCTAAACCATCCAAGGCAGATGGCTATCCAGCCTCCTTTGGAAAACCTTCAGTTAAGTTATCTTTAATCTTAATTTTGGCACTGCCCTAATGATTCACACCACCAGAATGTGTAGAAAACTAGTAATTATTGTAACAGCCATAGGGTTAAAAATTATATCAAACTTCATCTTACTAAATTCAGAAATATATGCTGGCAACTCTGGTATAGAAAGTAGAATTTCAGGCTCTGTACTTATTTGTATACTGTATTGTAGAAAGCTCTTCATCTAACAGATAAAGGTATAACAAGATCCAGTGGCTGGAACCTGAAACTAGACAAACACAGATTAGAAATAAAGTGAACATTTTTAACAGTATGGATAATTAACCATTATAACTAGTTACTAAGGGTGATGATGGATTCGCCACCACTGGAAATTTTTAAACCAAAATTTGATGTTTGCTTTTGCTTTTTCTTTTCTAAAAAGATATGCCCTAGTTCAACCACAGCTATTGAACTTGAGGAAGGAATTAATTTAAGGAAATCCTGTGTCTTATGTTATGTAGGTCAGGCTAGATTATCACAATTGTCCCTTCAAGCCTTTAAAAAAAAATCTATGATTCTTGTCTATTCAACTCATGTTACATCATAATTGATTGGGGACTTCACAACAACAGCATGTGCATGTACATTTACTTCAAAATATGTTATCTACACAGATTTATTCATTATTTTAATTTGTAAAGTATGTGTTTGTCAGTATCTCCTGTACATATTTACAATAGAGGGGAGGGGAAAAACAACAACAACAAAGGACAATAAAGATAACAAAATGCAACAAAAGTAAACTGAAAAAAAAAGACTTGTCAGCCCATAAAGGAAGCTCACCCCCTTCTCTTTTAATAAATCCAAATGAAAAAGCTGCTCTATTTGCACTGTTTGCCATTAGAATATGAAAGGAGAAATATTAGAAGGAGTCAGCGTTCATTTTCATTATATACCTCTGCAGTGATGGTACAGCTGCCATGTGTAGCAAAAAGAAACTTATCTGGCACCTGTGATAAGAACTAATTTTATTCAGTCTTCAGCCAAAATGTCAAAAGCAGATATTATAGTAAAGACTTAGTTCAACATGGCACATCTTTATTAATTCCTTTGGTATTTGTTGTGATAACATTAACCACAATATACTCATTTGGGTTTAATATGGATATAAAAGTGTTTTGGGTTTTTTTGGTATTTTGCAACTACGCATATAAAAAGCTCCACTTAAACTAAACATTTGCTTCACCAAAACAGGGTCTTAATGGAAATATGCCCAACACCTGGGGAAGGGACAGTCTCATGAATTATTGGGCTGTATTTATGTTTCTATGAAAGGAAAGAACTGAGATCTCTTATTAATTCAATATATGTAATAACTTTTGGTTCAAACAGAGAAAACTGTTTACTTTGTCTAACAAATTGTTCTGTACATAATATTTAATTATTTCTATTAAAACATCTGTGTGAAATTTAGCTCTTTCTTGAAATAAGGGTGACATATGTGGTAAGTACGTGTCTCATATTGCAAGTGACATTTTACAGAAGCTCAAAAAGCCTCCCATCCATAGTAATAAAAATATTCTTTCCCTGCATCTTTCTTTTTACTGTCTGGGATCATGCTATTTACTTGTAGAAACAGAGCACAAGCATAGTGACTACAGAGTCCACTGTAACAGCAAGTGGTCTCCATATTCTCTCTCCTCTGTCATGAAGGTGCTGTCACTGGATGAAAGTTCTGGTAACAGCCTTCTGTATTGAGGTGTACAGCATCAATAATGAAATAGACTAAAAAAGTAGATTTAATAGATATGCAATATACATGCATAAGATCTCATATAATAGCAAATATTTTATTAACCAACACATGTAAAGTGTCTGAATCTTGACCCTTTCAATTGCAAGTGGGTACAATATAAAATGGGTGTTTCTTAAATTTCTTCATAGTCCATATCTTAATAAAGAAATTATCTCATGACGATGTCTCCTATTTACAATTGTGTGGGTAAACTCCATTCCTATTGATTCTTTAATAATATCCCTGTGACAATTACAGCAATTTCTTACATGAAAAAATAGCATTTATAAAGTATTGGATATATTTTTAATTTCTTTTAATGAGATTAAGCAGCTAGAAACAAGGAGGGAGGAGCCATCAGCATGTTACCTGCCATCTCTCTGTTGACCACCAGTAAGTGCTCAATAGACCATGGTTTGGGAACCACTGATATTTATTATTAATACAAATTATTTGTATTATTGTATCACCCAGGAGCCCTAATCATGGACCAAAACCCCATTGTGGTGGGCTCTGTACAAACACGGTCCCTGTCCAAAGAGCTTATGATTTAATTATAAGAAAAGAGTCAATGGAAGGAGTACAGAGAAGGGAATACAAATAAATGAGGCAATGCTGGTCAGCATGATAGGCAGTGGTCTCAGCACATCAGCAGAAAAAACTGTTGTCAAGTTTTGCTTTTTATAGGCATCACAGTAAAGTATTTTGTGTTACATACTGACAAAGTAAAAATACCATAAGAAGTTACATGTACATGTAGAAATATACAATGGAAACAAACAATGTGATCTCTTTGGGTGTAGCATGTGTGATGTTATTGACATGAACTGTGACCATATAGATCATTGTTGCAACCAGGATCCTTTGGTTGCATCAGGTCTTGTACAGAGGAGATCAAGTGGGGTGTCTATGGAAAGGTTGTAGTTTGCTGGTTATGATTACGCTGTCTGTATCAATTTTGTATTTGAAATTATGAATATTGACTTTGCACAGAAGAAAAAACGGGTTTCCACCCACAAGAGCAAGAATATAAAAGGCCCTGGAAGCCTCTCCATTTTGTCTTCATCTGGTTTAAGAGATTGCCTCTCCACCCCAAAGAGATGCCTGAAAGAAACTGGAACAAATGACAGTAACTATGGGGGTATAAGTGATTGCTGGACTCAGACTCGGAAGGAGTCTAGTCTGTGAAAGAAGCTTATTGGAACATCTCTGGGGGTGAGATTTCATCTATAATCAGTTTCTTAATGTATTAGGCTTAGACTTGTGTGTTTTTGTTTTATTTTGCTTGGTAACTTAATTTGTTCTATCTATTATTACATTGCACATAAGAACAAAGGGGTTTCCACCCAATGTTATTACTTGGAACCATTTAAATCCTACTTGTTATAATTAATAAAATCATTTTTTGCTTATTATTGAACACAGCATTAGTGACTAATACCTGGGGGGAGCAAACAGCTATGCATATCTCTCTATCAGTGTTATAGAGGGCAGACAATTTATGGGTTTACCCTGTATAAGCTTTAGACAGAGTAAAATTGATTTATTTGGGGTTTGGATCCCACTGGGAACTGGGTATCTGGGTGCTGGAGATAGGAATACCTGATAAGTGGTTTTCAGTTAAAGCACGTAGCTTTGGGGAACATTGTTCAGACATGGGTCTGTGTTTGCAACCGGCTAGCATGTCTGTCTCAACAAGGCAGGGTTCTGAAATCCCAAGGTGGCAGGGAAAACAGGGTCAGAGGTAGTCTCAGCACATCAGGGGCAGTTGCAAGGGAGTCTCTGTGACCGAAACCATCACAGCGTGTATTTCAAAATGAAACATAATGAATATCAAATAGTTTAAGTGAACAGTCTGAACAACCCATAAGACATCTTTACACAAAAAAGGCTCAGACAACTACACACAGTGAATGTTTTTGTAGATTGACAGATACGAAGGCTAGCAGGGGCCGTTATGACCACCTGGTCTGACGTCCTGCATATCACAGACATTGAAGTCCATACCGTAAATGATGCATCAAAACCACACTTTTGGTTGAAGTGGAGAATATATTTTAGAAATGTATCCAGTCAACAGTACAAATAATTCAGAATCCATCAGATCCCTTGATAAATTCTTATTCTGTAATTGTGTGCATCATTTCTAGTTGTGAATAGGTGAAAGACAACGTTTGTTCATGAAGAGTTCACAAACAGAAAAAATAGCCACATTTGTTAAATAAATTGTAACATCCATCTATGAGTCTTATATGACCCACATTATTACAATAATGGAGTGCTTCACATTCTTTAATGTATTTATCCTCCCAACACCCATGTAAGGTAGGGAAGAGCTATTATCAGCAGTGCAGGTAGGCCGGTATGCTTCGGTATGCTGAACCAGCAAGCTATTTATAGCTGGTAAGGCGTACCGAAAAGACCTGCAGCAGAGAAGAGAGGGCTGGGAGTTCTGCTCCTTTCCCTGCTGGGAGGGGCTGCTACAGTACAAAGACGGAGGATGGAGATGTAGCTCTGTGGAAGGGCAGAGGGCGGGGCTGGGGGCAGGAGAGCTGTTCGAGGAGCTGCCGACATTCTAGAGAACTCCCAGTCCCACCCCCTGCCCTTCCAGACACGGAGCTGTGTTTCCATCCTTCCTTCTGATCCTTTCCCCGCTGTGGTTCCTGGGAGAGCCCTGTCCCAAAGTCTCTGGTACAGCAGGAGGAGGACAGAGCCCGCCCCCCCCCCGGTAACATGGGATGGATAATGGGGAGAACGTGGGGGCCCTGGGCTGGGGCAGGGAGGTTACATGCCCCCCCTTATCTGGTAAGAAATTGATTTGACTTGCACCACTGGCTATTATCCCCATATTACAGAGGGGGAACTGAGGCTCATAAAGGCTGAATGACTTGTCCATGGTCATGCAGTGTGTCTGTATTGGAGCAGGATATTTTACAAGTCTCTCAGATCCTAGGCTAAGGGCCTTAACCACTAGATCATCCTTCCTCTCCTAGTTAGAGGATCACTATTCACCACTAAGATCACAAAGGGCCTCAACGAAACCCTGCAGAATCAGTCTTTCCTTTGATTTCAATAGGATTTGCATGCTCAGTGTGCCTCTTTCCAAAGCTATTGTATAAAAAATGACCTTAAATTACTTTTTAACTCAAAGATTCTGCATAGATGTTACAGTTCAAGACAGGTGTGGGTCACATATGTAAAAGTAATAGCATATCTACATTCTTTTTATGACAGAGGGTCAGAGACCTTACAAGATAGACACATGCAATTATGTAATACTTTCTAGACTACTCACTGATGATTTTAATTTTACATTGCTTATTAAAAAATAAATAAAAAGACCATTGCATCCCAGTTCCAATTGTACTTTGGAATTCCTGTCACCTGCCAGCATCATAAGAAGTTGAGCTTTCCAGTTCACTAATAGCCTATTATCCACCTCTATTCTGCAGAAATTTCAGCAAACTCTGAGAGACCCTGCAGTCTACACCAGGTAGTCCAATCAAGGGAGAATTTTGCATTATAACAAGAATCGGGCCCAGCATAGATGAGGAGAAATCAGCAACTACCTATATCTCAGAGAATAAGGACATCACAGAGAACAGGCTCATGATACAAGGGCAGAAATAAATTAAGGAAAACATTCTTTAAGAATAAAATGGTCTAAAGTTCTGGTCTGTTGCTTTATATCTTAAAATGTTTGGATACCTCAGAATTATTTACAAAAAAATAAGAGAATCTATCTCTTTTTGTTGATACTGACCCAGAGAAAATTTGCTGAGTTGATGTCATAATTTGAAAAAAAATCTGATCATATTGGGTGATTTGTCTGCCAAAAACATAAGTAAAAACAAAAACAATCTGGTGACAAATCACTTGATTGTGTCTTTAAGCACAAGAGCACAAACATATCCTAAATGAGATTTTTGTTTTAGCAAGCAAAGTATTTGACCAGCAGCATAATGCTTACAGAAGTAATGATTTTGTAATGATTGAGGAAGATGTGTATTTAGAGTGTAGTAATGAACAGCAATCCTTCAGTGTAAATATATCATTTGGCAGTCATTACCTGTATTATAACATTTTATTGGGTATCTTGCCGACCACAAGTGAAAGCCAGCATGTAACTGAAGACAATTGAATTTGAATGTCATTCTCAGTTGAAAAAAGGCCCAGAATGTTAAGATAGCATAAAGAGTACATTAATTTTACCTCTAGAGAGTTTTCTTGCTGCAGGCTAAGAAACTAGTTTATTGGTGGGACAGCTTGAACTATATCTGCCCTCTGAATGATCACTAAGCTTCATTCTCTATTGCTGCCTGCCTTTTAATCTCTGCTAATGGCAATGCCTTTACAGTATATATAAAGCTAAAGTGACAGAAGTGAAAGATACTCTTTGCATAAAGCCAGGGGCTATCAGAACTGAACCCAAAGAGACCTTTATCAGGAGTTCCTATTTCAATGAAAGTAGGGGTGAGATTAAGAGGTAACCATAAGCGTAAAATAAATTTTAAAAAATAGAACAGCAGAAGAGATTGTAACTGTGAGTTTCATTTTGTGGTTTGCACGTGATCGTAAGACACAGACATCATGGAACAAGTATGGGCAAAGGCCAATAGACGTCTAGGGCAGGGGTTCTCGCAACAAAATTTTTGGTGGCCTCAGAGTGCGGCCACCAACTCTTCCTGGTGGCTGCCCTGACACTTTTTCCTAAAAGTATTTTTTTTTCCTAAAGTTAATTAAGTAATACGTACATATATACATCCAAATCATTGTAAATTATTTATGTGAGGTTTTGGGGTTTTTTTGCAGACTCAATAATAAAAATTATGCACAGTTATCTCTGTTCTTTATTGGACCTAACAGAATAGAAACACAAATAAGGTGCTTTGCACATCCTTCTCTTATATTATTGTTTCTTTTGCTTTTTTGGTAAAAGTGGTTGTCTGTATAACAATTCTGAAGTAAATTTAAACATGTTTTGACATAATAGAAGTCCAAATAATAATGAAAAACAAAGCTGGGTGGCTTGGGTCTGGGGAGGGGAGGGGAGACATGGCTGGGGCTGGCCCAGGGCTCCTCCAGGCAGGTGGGGGGGCTCGGGGCTTCAGCCAGCACGGGGATCCTCCGGACAGGTGTGGGGGGGAGGGGCGGTCTCCAGGCTTTGGCCATCTGGGGCTCCTCTGGCCAGGGGAGGGGGTGCTCGGGGCTTCTCCAGGTGGGGGTTGTGATGTTGCACCCCATAATGCTTTATAGAAATATGCTTATGAGTGTAAATATGATATAACTGGAATATGTTTAATGCTAGATATGCCATGTAACATATCTTTGAAAAGGTTATGTTCTTCTGCATATATTCATCCTATTTGTATGCATGTATCATTTTTTATATCTGAAGTTATGAGCGTTTGCTCTATGCTTGTATTTAAAGTGTTTGATGTAGAAAGCATCTAAAGCAGATTTGGTCAACATAGTGTGAAGGGGTTATTCAAGTAATTGGGGGTACTTGGTTAACAATGGACTTTGATAGACATCAATCCACATCTGAGCTTTCCTGGGAACATCCTGTAGAAAACAGTCATGCATGGACATGTGACTCCAAAACTCCATTTTGTAGTGGGATTCGACACAGGGAGCGAGGGGTTTCCACCCATGAGAAAGACTATATACGCCCCTGGGAAAACCCCTCCATTTTGTCTTCAGCGAGCACAAAAGATAACCTCTCCACCCCAAGGAGATGCCTGAAAAACTGGAACAAAGAACATTAACTACAGGGGTGTGAGTGATTGCTGGACCCAGACTGAGGAAATCTAGTCTGTAAAAGAAGCTCTTTGGAACATCTCTGAGGGCGAGATTTACCTGCATTTAGTTTTTACTGTATTAGGTTTAGATTTGCATGTTTTATTTTATTTTGTTTGGTAATTTACTTTGGTCTGTTATTACTTGGAACCATTTAAATCTTTTTTACTTTTCACTTTTTATTTAATAAAATCACTTTTTGCTTATTAACCAGCATATGTATTAGTAGCAGGGGGGAGGGAAAATAGCTGTGCATCTCTCTCTATCAGTGTTATAGAGGGCAAACAATTTATGAGTTTACCCTGTATACTCTTTATACAGGGTAAAACGGATTTATTTGGAGTTTGGACCTCATTGGGAGTTGGGTATATGAGTGCTGGAGACAGGAGCACTTCTTAAGCTGTTTTCAGTTAAGCCTGAAACTTGTGGGGGATGTGGTTCTTACTTGGATCTGTTTGCAGCAGGCAAGAGTATCTGGCTCAATCAAGGCAAAGTATTGGAGTCCCAAGCTGGCAGGGAAAACAGGCTTAGAAATGTCTAGGCACATCAGGTGGCAGCCCCAAAGGGGTTTCTGTGACCCAACCCATCACAGGGGTCTTGGGGCTTCAGCTGCTGGAGGAGAGCGCGGGCAGAAGGGGTGGAATCAGGAGCTAGCCACCCCAAAGGGGGGCTCCACCCACTACCCATGCATATGTCCCTCCTCACTCCCCCACTCGTAACCAGATCCCTCTGTCTGCCTCATCATCCTGCTGCTGGCTTGCTGCTCGCCTTCTTACTTCTCCACCAGGCTCCCCACCCCACCACTCGCCTCCTTACCATCCCCACCCTCCCCCGCTGCTCGCCTCGCTGCCTCACCTTGCTCCTTAAGTGTTGTGTGTCACATCAGTGTCTTCAGAGAGGTGGCACATGCAGGAGCAACAGGGAGGAAGGGGAGGGACTGATGTCTTCCCCCACCACACTGCACAGGGAAACTGCCATGGCCTCAGGGATGGCCGCATGTGGTCATGGTGGCTGCATTTGAGAAATGGTGATCTAGGACCAAATTCCACACGGGATGTCACAAGATGGGAAAGGCAAAGATGTCTTTGTGAACTTAAAAAAAAAAAAACCCTGCAGATATTCTTAGTACCACAGAAGAGCAAAAAGTTAGTGTTTTTAAAAACCAAATTTACTCATAATTATTTTTGTTCTTTGTTACCTCAGCCATCTAGCTGTGGTCTTCACTAATTTTTTAGATAGCCAATTTCTCTTGCAAGCCATTATTAGGAGTGCTGAACAAGGCATGGGCAGATCCCTTGTGAATAAATGAAATACTCAGCCACTCAGCATAATCAATTTTTCAGTTATCTGAAGAGAGAAGTTTAAGCTCATGAATATAAGCTACTATATTATATACAGGGAACGCAATAGAAGTGGAAAGGGAAATACTTGCCTAAGTTCTATAAAGCTCTATTGAGGATTAGATTTAATTTAAGAGATGTCTGACATTCAGCACTAAGATGCCGGCAGTGATTAATAGGTAAACAAGTCACTATAGAGGAAGAAGAGACTTTACTACACTTCTTTCCTAAATGGCTGAAATCAAATCAAATCATGGAGTCTCATTATGTCATAATAAACATATTGGAAATCTCCTTTCTGATCAAGTGTATGATTTTCTAGTAGCACTATGGTTCAGATGCAAAGCTAAGGATATTTAAGGTCCAATCCAACAAATCTTCACTTAAGACCACTGATTAATCAGGGGCAAATCTCTAAAAGATTAGTTCAAATAAGCTCTGAAAAGTTTCCACTGAATCAGTTTGCCATAGGAGCTCTGCCCCGATCCTCAAAAGGTATTTACGTACTTAGTTCCCAAATTAAGCACTTAAATACCAGTGAAGATTCGGGCCTCAGATACCATGGTGAAGGGAACAGCATACAAGCTATCATGTTAACTGTAAGGAGTTTCCTAGTTCTGCTTGCAGACTATGGGGCTCTGTAGGGAAGTGTGTGATGCGAGTCTTGTACAATTAATCTGCAAGAGTCAATCTAGAGCAAGATGGGGTGAGTTGTGGCTCTTTGCCCTAGGGAGCAGCCTGTTTTTTTCCTCTCTCTATTTTTGGTTTTTGTGTGTTAAGGTTCTGGACATTAAGAAATAAATTTGTGTTACACTGCAACCTTCTAGAAAGAGTATTTTATGTTATTTAACTTCTCATTTTTTGTGCCATGAACATATCACACAAGAGCCTGAACAGAATCAAATAGATCCCTGCTTATAATGGGAGTTGTTTCACTGGCTGCTCAGCTTACTTACTTGCCTAAATATGGATTTAGGCAACTAATTTTAGGCACTAGTTTGTTAAAGCTTGGTCAATAGCTTTTGAGATGTTTATTTGAATTGCCCCTTTGTTCTAAAATATAAATACTTCAATCAGCTTGGGGCAAAGTTTCCATGATGGGCTTCCACTGACACAAACCAGGGATGAAAGTGGCCTGTTTGTCTCAACGGGAACAGAGACATACAACAGTGTCAGGTGACAACAGGAACATGTTTGTTCAAGTGTAACACTCCCAGAGTTAGAGCAACATATTCAGGGAGGCCCCACAGAGGTTAAGTTCTTAGAGAGATGGTTGGTACGCTGAAAAATATTTTATTAAAAAACACCATTTATACAGTAAGAACATGATGATTTCTCAGTGTTTCAGAAAAATTGCATTCTTGTTTTTAATCACTAACTCTACTTTCAGTAAATGCTCTTCTCAAAAATCAAACTTTTATTTCCAGCCTCTGATATTTCAGCCTCTAGAGGAGTGATCCATACACTTATTTAAATTCACTGAATAATTCAAAAAGAAAACAGTTGTTTGTTTTTACACTTCCTTTATTTACTTCTCTTTTTTCAAAAGTCTGCATTGGTTATTTGTCCTTTTGTTGTTGACAGATGAGAGTCCGTTTAGAATTTTACACTATTTATTGTCTATGGTCCCTTTTCCTGAGCCATTCTAGTAATGCAAATTTGAAGGGAAACTGACATGTCTAGGATAAATGAGCATATTCTCCCCATATTCACAATCCTGCTGGTCAGACTGATGTTTTACAAGTGTAAACAAAATCACCATTTCCTTTGTTTATTTTTGTAGGAAACCACCCAGATGTGAAAAGAAAAGGAGTACTTCTGGCACCTTAGCGACTAACAAATTTATTTGAGCATAAGCTTTCATGAGCTACAGCTCACTTCAGATGCAGTGCTGTAGCTCATGAAAGCTTATGCTCAAATAAATTTGTTGGTCTCTAAGGTGCCACAAGTACTCCTTTTCTTTGAGAATACAGACTAACATGGCTGCTACTCTGCACCCAGATGTGAGTAAGCCACCTCTGAAGTATGTGCTGCTTAGAGGAAGTCAGAGCATTTTTTTTATGGCATCATAAAAAGAACCCATAGCAAAGGCTTAAAATAAAAGTTAATGGTGCTGCCTGGGGACAGCTTTTTGGTAAGTGATATTGCAACGGTAAAATATTTGGTTTTCATTACAGTTGTGTTTCAATAATAAACATTTGAAGTGAAATAAATGGAAACAGAACATTAGTATATGAAGCCCACTGTATTGTTGGAGCTGGCCTGTCACTGTCAACTCAGTGACCTGTCACAGAAAGGAGAGATTAGGCCTTAGACAATAATCAAGGAGGAGATTAGTGTCAGTAATTGATTTCTTGAGCAAGAACCACTGGCTAGAATTGTGCTTATAGTTTGTGTATTAATCAGTCAAGATTATCAAGAACATTGAGATCCATATGGATAAAAGGCATTATATAAATAATGCAAGATCATTTTCTAGAAGGGATTCCAAAGAGTCATAGATGCCAGTGTGGTGCTTGGTATATGAGTAGGAGTTCATTTTGGACTCTTTTTCCATTGGACTTCTATCCAGATATGAAAACCTGTATTGTTTGAACAAAGATAATACTTAAATATTTACAGTACTGAATGTACTCACAAGTTGCAGAATTTAATGTAGTTACTGGAGCATTAGCAGTAAAAGTGATTGTGAAGTTCTGTGTAATGGAAACAATGTGTATGTCATTTTTCTTGATGTTGAAGAGCATATTAATACTTTCATAAGTTTGACTGGAAAAGAGACAAAGCATAGAAAATGTAACAAATCATTTTCTTTTTCTGCAGTATAGAGCACTATAGAGAGAAAAGGAGTTGAATTGCTGCAACAACTAAGAATATCTAAATGTGGACAAAATCCATCTATGTTTTAAGTGCACATAGAGTGTACTTCTATAATCTTCTGCAAAATTTTTATAAAGGAAAACAGTTTTTACAATGGATGCCAGCCTATCATTTTAAAGTAATTTAAGATCATGACATAGAAAAAAAGAAATCAAATTAGAAAAAAAATCAAATTAGTTTAAACATGCATATTGTGAAATAGAACAAGAAGTAGCTTATGGACCAAAAGAAACAAGTAATTATAAATGGGACCGCTTTTGGATTAGATGATGTTTTGTGTATATGCATATCAATGTCACATCCTACTTCATTAATATTTTCATCAGTGATTTGGAGGAGGAAGTAAAGAAGTCCATTAAGTGAACTGATATAAGATAATATGGTAGGAGGAGTCACTAACACATTAGAAGACTAATAGGAAATTGAAATGAACCTAGAAAGATCAGAGAAAAGGAACAACTTGTCATAAAAATTTTAGCTGGTACATTTAGGGGAAGACAGCATGAATCAGTGATGCATAATGGCAGTCAGAAGCTTGCAAACTGTAATGATGGAAAGACAGATTGTCAGTGGTTGCAAACCAGATTTACGTGATTACTATATAATGTGTTGACAAAGTAGGACCACACTAGGCTGAAACACACATAGAAATAAAACCACTCAGAAAAGTAGCAGAGCCTCTTTACAGAAGCATTGATTGGTCCATATTTGTAACAGAAAGTGTCTATTTTTAATGCCTCAGCTCAAGAAAAAAATCATATTGGAACGGATCCAGAAAAAAAAAGTCAAAAGTAATTGAGGGTTTGACAGACTTACTTAAGAGGAAGAGCTAAATAAGAAAACAAAAGCAAAATACTTAAATATTCCCAACAATACTAAAAAGGAATGACAGGATACTCTCCACAAGTATCTGAAGCTACCAAGACTAAAGAGGAAGAATTATTTGAGGTATTCTGGGGGTGGGGAGACTAGAAATGGCACTGGAGAGAAACCAAGAAAGGAAAATTTTAGGTTAAAAAAAATCACAATTAAGGTAAAAAAGGTAAAATAGACAATATAAGTATTTGGTTTTTAAAAGTGCATGTGCATACATCCCAATTCACACCTGCAAGGGATTTCCTCATACATGTATTTAGGTATGAACACTCACATAACTTGACTGAAATAGGCAAAAGGTTTGTGTGTATATAAGGCAGCAGTTGTGTAAAAATACATGCTTTTAAAAGATTAGCTATAATTTACCAATAGGACATGCCAAACATGTGGAGTCTATGGCAGCAGAAATTGGGATGGCTGGATAAGCCCAAGGATCCCATTCCAACTGTCTCTTCCTCTTTCTAGCCAAGAGTTCTTCATGCCCAGCAAATTGCCACCTGGCAGCAACTGTTAGCCCCCAAAAAATGGGATTTCAGGATAGGTTAAATTACCTCAAGTTGGCAAAAGCCCTAATGGTTGAAATGTATTTTACCAAGACAGATGTTACCTAGCAGATATGAAAGCAGCCATTTCAGTCTTTAAAAGTAAAATATAGATGTATCAACATCCCAAACCAGTTTCCAGGAAGCCCTGTCACTACAGAAAAAAAAAAATGTATTGACAGAGCAAAAAGGGACCAGGAAGAGTGCCCAGGGAGGTCAGACTGCACCACCAGGCCAGCAGAAATCAGGTTTGGCAAACAGAAAGACTGTCAGAGCCTATTTGTGACAAACATTCATTTTTATTTAAGCACTGAACCACTTACGACCAAGAAAATCCAAATAGTGTTAATGACTGATGTACGTCTGAACCATCACTACTAACAAAAAAACAGGAAAAAAAATACAGAGCATGATTGAGTTTAAAAGTTATTTTTGTATGCACTGCAGTGAGGGTTTACAAAGATCACAGATGAAAGGTTTTTAGGGGGAGAATCTCTTCAGTTTAAAATGTTTACTAAATGATAAATGCTCTTTTTTAACAAAGATATATGGGAAAAGATGCTTTGATTTTAAAATACATATGTTATATGAAGTGTCTTTTTAAAGGTTTTAATAGTTCTAACTTGTTATATTTGTTATAACCGTTGTATTCTAACAACAACGTACAGTGCTCTGGTAGATTTGAACATTTATTTTACCTCTTCTAAAATAAGTGTTAGAAGTTTAGATTTCACTGTTAGAGGGGACTGATTACAGCAAATTCAGTTTTTTTTATTGTGAGCTTGCTATAATGAGAAAAAGTAATGTCTAAATATTAAGCGGAGGCAAGATTGGTGAGGTAATACCTTTTATTTGGCCCAGATCTGAAGAGCTTTGTGTAAGCTTGAAAGTTTGTCTCTAACCAACAAAATTTGGTCCAATAAAAAGGTATTACCTCACCCATCATGTCTCTTTATAATTGAAGGGGCAGATTTTACCTAAATACTGTGTATATTACAGAAAATGTCAGATATTCAATACTACATGTGATGCTTATCAGACAGTTGAATCTGGCCCTAAATGATTAGATAGGATAGATAGCCAAAGCAAAATAATGTAATGAGAGCAAACATTTTTCTGAGTGATATTTTTAGTAGTGGGAAGAATTAAGAAGACGATTTTAAAATGATGTTAGGCAATGGTTAACATTGGGGTGAATTTTCCCACTTTGTTTCAGACAACATGCTAAATGTTAATAAAGAACAGTTGATGACTCATCACAGGAAAAGTCTAAAGTAAAGCCGTAAGATTAGGCTAGCCCTACCTCAGAAAACAAGTTGATGGCTGATGTCACAATTTAACTAATGAGGAAGGAAAGACGAGAGAATAAAATTAAAGATAATTAAAGCGTAATTATGGGAAGAGGTTGTGCACCACTGTTAAGCTGTCTGTGTGAAAGAGTGTTGACTTTATGGATGACACACAAAATAAATGTACAACAATAAATAATTGGCAGTTCACTGGATATTTGCTCAAAAATCATGACAGTATAATGCCTGATTCTGCTCTCATTTACAGTGTAAAATCAGGAGTAATGTCACTGAAGGCAGTAAAATTGGTGGAAGTGAGAGAATAATCAGGTTCATTGCAGCCTGGAAATTACAGACCAATAGAAAGAAAACATTTTGCAGTAGACTCCACATGGGTCAACTCCTGTGCAAAGTCCCATGCAAGTCAACACTTGATCCTTATTCATTTAGAAGCCCCAGCCAAAGAGGTAGCTGTCAGTCTGCATTTAGTAGTGGAGGGAGAGCTGCACTCTTTGCTCATTTTCTTTAACCCCAGAGTATGTGAACTGCAGAACTGACCTGTCAAGGTTCATTCCCCATTCTGAACTCTAGGGTACAGACCTGCATGAAAGCTCCCCTAAGCTTATTCTTACCAGCTTAGGTTAAAAACTTCAAGGTACAAACTTTGTCTTGTCCTTGAATCCTATGCTGCCACCACCAAGCATTTTAAACAAAGAACAGGGAAAGAGACCACTTGGAGTCGTCTTCCCCTCAAAATACCCCCCCAAGCCCTACACCCCCTTTCCTGGGGAAGGCTTGATAAAAATCCTCACCAATCTGCATAGGTGAATACAGACCTAAACCCTTGGATCTTAACAATCAAAAAGCAATCAGGTTCTTAAAAGAAGAAAAAAATAAAAAGAATCACTTCGGTAAAATCAGGATGATAAATACCTTACAGGGTAATCAGATTCAAAACATAGAGAATCCCTCTAGGCAAAACCTTAAGTTAGAAAAAGACACAAAAACAGGAATATACATTCCCTTCAGCACAACCTATTTTACCAGCCATTTAACAAAAGGAAATTTAAACACATTTCTAGCTAGCTTACATACTAACTTAACAGAAGTTCCGAGGAGTTATGAAGAGCATTCCTGATCTGTTCCCAGCAAAAGCATCACACAGATAGACCCTTTGTTTCCCCCCCTCCAGCTTTGAAAGTAACTTGTCTCCTCATTGGTCATTTTGGTCAGGTGCCAGCGAGGTTATCCTAGATTCTTAACCCTTTACAGATGAAAGGGTTTTGCCTCTGGCCAGGAGGGATTTTATTGTTCTGTATACAGAAAGGTGGTTACCCTTCCCTTTATATTTATGATAAAACAGGGTATCTGTTATAAACCCAGGTGTATGGGATAGATGGACTAAGAACAAATTCTATTCATCTGTTGTCCTTTTTGCTCTACCTGTGCATCTAGTATCCTGAGGAAAGTATCCTTTACCCCACAGAAGGTGCCCCACTATAATGTATTAATAGCCCCACCTTTAGCTTCTGGAATGCATTGGAAGAGTCCTAAGTACCGGGTTTTAGACCTGAGCTGTCGCTTTATTCCATCTTTATGCTCTCTCCCTTAAAACAATTGATCAAAAACTGTCTTATTTATTTCTGTGCTTTGCAGCCTGCTTACACATGACACATACCCCTCTTCTGTTTTAATCAATGTCACTTTTACTGCTGCAACTCTGAAAATAGAAATATTGGAGGCAAGCCTCAGAAATTCCAACAAAGCCTGAAATGAGAGAATTATGGACAGCACTGGTGCTTGCCATTCCTCCTTATTTATTTAGTCTTTGAACTCCTGAAGTTTTGTTTCTTTATATTATCTGTCATCCTGTCAGCACATCTTGACACTCAGTCTGAAAGCCTTTCTTCTCATTACAAAAAAATCTACGATACCCAAACTCAAGAACCCAACATTTACATTCTATGCACTACCACAGCCTAACTCCACTTTCCTTATACCATTGGTTATCTATCTATTTTAGGAGCTTAGATGGCCTCTATCACTGCAATATCCAAGTACCTCACAATCTTTATCCTTTAAAGCATTTATCCTCAGATACCTATGAAGTAGAGAAGCACCACTGCCCCCATTTGACAGAAGAAGAACTGAGTCTAGAAAATGTGAGTGACTTGCCCATGATCACACAGTAAGTATGTAGCTGAACAGGAAATTGAACCCCAGGTCATCACAGTTCCAGAGAGTGCCTTAAAAACTGGACCATCCTTCCCATCTACATTCAGTAATGGAGGAGTGATTGTGGTTAATCACAGGAGAAGGTTGGGTGGGTTTAATATGGATAAATTACTCTAGTATAAGTATTTATCTAAACCTATCTGAACTTTTGGGAATCGTTTTCCTTCCTGTACATCTTTCTCCCAATTCAACCAGATGTTTTCCCCCCTAATCTCTTCCATCTGATTCTATTATTCAAGCATGTACCTCATCCATCCTGGCTGATTGTCCCCCTATATCAATGAAAGACACTTTTTGCTGCTGATGCATCTCAGACCATGATCACCCTCTTTTCCATGACCTCCAACAGACAACTGTCTTTGAGAGCAAAACACCAAGTCTACTGCAAGTTCTTAACAAGTCTGGCAGACACTATCAACTCTCCTATAATTTTGAAATCACATGTACTATATGGGATATTTTAGTCAGAGGTGTCCTGATTTGAACTGAGTATCTCTATCCCCAGGGGGAAAAAAAAACAAATTCAGGGAGAAGATTTGTAGACAGCAACGCAGCACGACACTGGGTAATTCAAAATATGAATCTTGATCTGAACTTTGCTTCATGGACCCATTTATTATAATTTTTGCATAATACACATAAAACTCTGGAAATCCAGATAATAGATTTGTTGGTTTCATTAGGTCTCAGACTAAAATTGGATGGAAACTGAAAAAATAAAAAAATAAAATAAGTTCATGAATAATTACCAGAAGAAGAAACTTCATTATTTTTGACTGTGCTCATTCCACTTGTGTGTACAGTCTGTAAATATTCCAGTAAACAAAATTAATCTCAGGCATGTTCATGCGGAAAATAGTTTTATGTTTGTGATGCTGACAGGCCAGGTGCCAGTGCATGCCAGATTCTCAGGACAACTCACTTATATGTGAATTTCAAAGGAGATGTTGATTATATTGTTTTTGTCTGTCTGTATCCTGTAGTTTGCTATTACATTACTTCTACATTATGTGTATCTAGTAATTAAATAACCCAAGATCAAAGGAGTGCTAATGAAGAGTATATTCAGGTGTTAGAACTTCATTAAAACTAACAGAATGTTATGTGTATAATTCTCACTTATCTATTCCTATGTAATAACAGACATTTGCATTATGTATATCTCTGTATCTAAATTACTCAAAGAAGAATGCCAACTTCAAAGCAAGGGCCATTGAGTTCATAATGGGAATTCACAGACTCAATTTGCATTCTTCACAGCCAAAGAAAGGCCCAGGTGAGTACAGAAGTTGTCTGCTAGTTTTCTGCATGAAGAAGATATAAAAGATGGATTCAGGGAAAGACCCTTCACACCCTACCTGATCATTCTCGTTACAGTGCATATGTTAACACCTATTGTTTCATGTTCACTGCGTATATAAAATCCACCTACTGTATTTTCCACTGCATGCATCCGATGAAGTGAGCTGTAGCTCAAGAAAGCTTATGCTCCAATAAAATTTGTTGGTCTCTAAGGTACCACAAGTACTACTTTTCTTTTTGCGAATGCAGACTAACATGGCTGCTACTTTGAAAAGAGATCCCAGAGTTATCCTGGATAACCCTGAATGACTTTTGGAGACTGACAGATTACTACATCTCTACTAACATTTGGATTTACTAATTTTGACATACCTGTTAATGCATTTTTCCTGCTTTAATCTTTCAAAAACGGTCATTTCTTTTTCTTAGCTAATAAAGCTATAGTTAATTTACTAGCGAGTTGGCTACCAATGTTGTTTTTGGTGTAAAATCCAGAGTACCAATTTATTTCAGGTAGGTGATTGATCCTTTGGGATTAGAAGTAACCTAATGTGATGTGATTTTTGGGTTATTTAATGTTTTATCAGAAAATTCAGTTTATCTGGGTGGTAAGATAGGCTAGAGGGTTTAAGGGAACTATCTATGACTCCATTGTAAGACTGGGATCATGATACAGGATTGTACATTTGTTACTGGATTTGTGAAATCTAATTATAGAATACACCAATTTGGGGTTTCTGCCCTATTTCCTGACAGTCTGACTTGAGACTGGCACTCACAGTTGTGAGCCACTCCAGACAGCACAACAAAGTTAGTTTTCAAAAATAGTAGGAGAAAGGGAAAGAATTCCAACACAAGTATTCATACCATCTATCAGATTTAAAAGTTGCACTCATCCAATCAAGGTGGGTTGGGGGGAAATTACTATGTGACTTTTCTGTCCAAGAAAAAAAAACTAACAACTCAAGACTGGACAGGAAGCAGATTGAATTGCTATATTACAGACAGATGAAAACCCTACTGTACTTGTTCTGCTACTACATAGAATAATTCAATCTAGACCTGGCTAAATAAAACAAATTCAATTTAAAGTATTCATCTTCCATGGGGGGTGGTTGAATAATGCAAAAAATATTTCTTGAAATAAATTATTTGCCAAATAACTAAAAAAAAATGGCTAAGACGTTATTTGCCAACTAACATCCAATCAGCTGTTCTTCCGGTCTCTCTCCAAAGATATAAATCTGGCAGCTTTTGCAAGATCTAAATACAGTTTAAATAAGGAATATCTCATCACTACCCAAGTTATTTTCATGTATTATCATAATTTTTAAGGGAACTAATTTCTCATTCTTTATGTGCATTAGCCAAATAATTGTTTGTTTAGAAAATACCAGATCTGTTCAAATTTTTAAACCTTTGGATTTCCTTAGAGTTTGCAGACTTGGAAGTGACATTTACAAACTCATTTTCTACATAGCTTTTAACAAACAAATTATCAGATGGAATATTTAGTCACTCTTGTCTAGGCTCAATTTAAATTAGAGTTCCAGAAAGAAAAGGCCAATGAGTCATCCAATAAAGTACACCAGAAATTCATTATAAAATTGCTTTGCAGAATGATGATCTCAGTTTTTCACATGTTTTTTTTAAAGGAAAAATTGATTGGATTCTGTTCACTGGAGACATGCTTAGCTATTTGGAAGTGCTAAACATACTATAATAGTTTTGTATATTGTGTTTCATACACAACTTTTACAAACTGTCACAGGTAACAATCGTGTATATTTTAAAATATTGTTAGTAGAGTATATTGGTTATATTAAGGTATGACTAAGGCTGCCTAATTAGTTGATGAGCTACAGCAGAAGCCTGAGTATCTCATTAAAATGCATTGGGCTAGATTCTGATCTCAGTTACATGGGCACAAATTTGGAACAGTTTCCCCATTTTAACTGAGAAAAAAAAAATCTTTCTGGCTCATTAACTGAGCTACCTTTATACCTTCCCACCCCTCCCACGCACACTGGTGCCACAGTGGTTAAGCACTTTTGCATTCTCCATACTTGAGAGGCTTGTAGAACATGTACTTGTGTACAGTAATACAGGAAGGATTGAGGTGATCATGTTTTAGAATCATGGAAGGCAGGACTGGCCACTGTATCAACAGTGCATCCCAATCTGATGGACCCCTGGGGTAGGGGCAATGGCCCAAGAAAACATTTGTATAAATGTGAACCTAGATGTATGCTGCTCTACTTGCTTAAAGCAGCATTAGTAGATGTTCTACTGAGTTGAAGACAGCACTGCTAGCCAGCATTGCCCACCTCAGAGCTGATACTTGCAACACCAGTCCTAACAAGATTGGCAGGCAGAAGTTAGAATTCATCCCTTTATGTGACTAAGGCCTACTCTGTCTGTACTTATATATATAATATAAAAATAAAACCTCCCTAAATATTGATGGATGTGTGCCCAAGGCCCAGAAGCACATCCCTTTCCCCCAACATAATGAATACTGAGCCAGGGATGCTGTTGTACACTCAAAGAATACAGGATGTCAAGCTCATTCTGGTGTAGAGGCTGGAGTAATTTTTTTCAGACCCTCCCCCAGAAAGCTCCACAAGAGTGTGGCACAAAGCTGACACTGGATCATAATGTGACAGGCTTCTTCTTCACTTATGCTCTGTCTATATTGAAAACTGTACAGTGGGAGTAGTCTATTTTTTGTTAAGGTCCAAATTCCTTGGTCAAGGTCAAGACTACAGAGAAAATAATTTAAAAAACTATAATAATATTATTAATTATTAAATAAATACAAATATTTCAGGGTCCACTCAAAAGCATCTGGTGGTCCAGATTCGGCCTGCAGTCCACTTATTGACCACCCCTTTTGTATAGGCTACCACCCCTCCTTTCTACATAAAGATGACTCCAGAACTGGCTACTGAAAATGAAGTTATTTTTATTCCACAAAGGCCAAAGTTGGCAAGCAGTGGTCTCTGGTTAAGTCACAGACAGATGTCATTTCTGTGTACTGAGGCATTAACAGGGATTCACAGATTTAAGAACTGAATGCAGAGTAGCTTTCATATTTTCAACAGTGCTACCTGCTCATTCCAAGGGAGAATACATTTTGCACTGTGTCCTTTTATTTTATGAAACATAAAATTGTAAGACAAAAAAATGTTTCAGTTGATATTGTTTAATGCACATGCACAGCAATAGTGGCAGGGTTGCCAGTCAACCAGTAAGTAACATGATTTAGAGGAAAATGGGTCTGGATAAATGGAAAGAAGACACTTTCATATCGGTGAGAGAAGACTTCAATCTGGGCAAACTATAATTAAAAAGTCTGTTTCTTGCCCTTATTATCTCATTACAACATAATCAGATAGTTGCTTCTTCTGAAAAGATGGACTAAAGGCCAATTACTCATTGGATAGAGGTTACATGATCAGGCTGGGGATCATGTATACACACAATAGAGCTTTAAGTTAATTTAGTGCTCAAGAAAGGTGACAGATACATAGACCTACAGAATGACAGGTTTCAGAGTAGCAGCCGTGTTAGTCTGTATTCGCAAAAAGAAAAGGAGTACTTGTGGCACCTTAGAGACTAACAAATTTATTAGAGCATAAGCTTTCATGAGCTACCGATGAAGTGAGCTGTAGCTCATGAAAGCTTATGCTCTAATAAATTTGTTAGTCTCTAAGGTGCCACAAGTACTCCTTTTCTTTTTGAGACCTACAGAATGAAAGTCCTTTTGTTATCAAAAGGATGTACAGTTCGAGCAATGACAGTGCAAGCTTCCCTATACTGTTCCAACAATGTGTCTCAACTTTGACCTGTAGGAGTCACCCTGAAGAGATAAGAGAGCAATTCATTTTCCATATCCACTTAATCCTTCACTTCTGTGCCAAAAATGTCAAGCAGTATCAATTCTGCTAGTAGTCCTGTGACATAAACATCTATTTATCAAGAACTGAATGACAATTTGCATTGCCCGAGTTTCATTTTGTTTTGGATTGAAAGGAATGTAAAAAAAAATTAGAATAAAGTATTGCCATAGGGAGAATGTTTCATGAGGCTCAGTAGAAACTGTGGCATTACACATAGTGTATGCCTAAAATAGAAAACCTTTCCCTCAACCGTTCCTGACTAAAGGAGCTTATAGACAGCATAAACAGAAAAGACAAAGGATGAAAATAGAAACAGGGGCACAGAGAAGATAAATGAAGGCAAGTGCAAAGCCAGGACCCAGAACTTCTGAATCTCAGTCCAGGGACCTTACCACTCGATCACACAGCCTATCTGCACATGAGTATGTTATGTGGCAGAGCTCTAACCTTGTTCCCGTGGGTCCCATGCTTCTAGGCACTTTATGCTAACTTCAGAGGCTCACTGCAACTCTCCGTGTAGCCCTTCTCTCTCTAGGGCCATGGATACAATCTTCTGAGCCCTTTTCATCATAAGCCAGCAAGGAGGTTGGTGAGAGAATCCCCACAGTCTTTGTTGCTCCTACAGCCTCATGCCAAAACAGTTTAGCCTCCTGTCCTGACAGGGGCCTGTTTTTCCCTCACAGGAGGTGTTTCCGTTGTGGCGGGTTATGGGGGAACCTAGGCCTGTCCTCTACTCTGGGTTCTGGCCCAGGGACCCTAAAGGTAGCAGCTGTTGGCAGCCGACCTTTCACTGCCAGAGTTGCTACATTTCCCTAGGCCACTTCCCCTCAGCTCTCCTGCTTCACCCTTACCTTGGGGCTCCCTCACCAATGACTTGAGGGTATCTTCATTAACCAGCCCTTCAGCTGTACTTCCTCTCCTCTGCCTGACTGGAGTGAGCCCTTTTATAGTATCAGAAGGGCCTTAATTAGAGTCAGGTGGTCACATTAGCTTAATGGCCTCACCGGACTCTTTGCAGGTTAATTGGAACCAGGTGTTCACATTAGCCTGAGCAGCCCCTGCTCTGGTCAGTCAGGGAACAGAAAACTGTTAATCCAGTGGCCAGTATATCTGCCTTCTGCTATTCTGTTATATCCAACTGGCCTGGGTCTATCACAATTAGAACGGAGTATTGGTGAGAGAGCACAATAGTTTTAGCTCATCCAGCACTAAACAAGTACTTGGAGAAATACACGCTTGAGATGACGTGCCAGAATAGGGACCTATGATGGGAATGTGCTAAAATAAAAGTGTTTTGGAAGAAAACAACAAATGGAATTTTCAAGGTCATTAAAGTTTAAACTACTCAAAGAACAGATAGTGAATTTGTTAGTTTACAATCAAAAGGAGCTTACTCACTCAAGGGAGGACTCATCGATAACACAATTATTACTACCAGCCAGATGTGGGATAGCTTGTTTTTTTTGGAAAAGGTCAGATGTCCCAACACTAGTGCCATGGAAAAATAAAGTATGGGAAATTCCTTCAATGGAAAAATCAGGATCAATGAGTTTTCAAATGCATGTTTAAATGTTTGCAATTTGAAGAAAATGAATATGCCAAGAATGATATTGAACAAACACAAGTAAATTGTTTTTAAAGATAACAAATACAGGTTATGAATAAGATTTTTCAGTGCTTTCATGGAAAGTTCATGTGTGTTAATTATAACAAAATGAAAAAGTGTAAAAAAGCATCAAACCAGATCATTTTCTTTTAATTTTTTTTAACTGAATAAATAAGAGGAGGGAGCAGAAGGAAGCAAACAACTAATTCATTAAAACTGACAAGTAGTGTACCGTAGAGAATAATGTATTTTGATGTCCTAATACATTGTCACCAGTGTGCTTAAAAAAAAATCTCTTTAAAGAATAGCAATGCTCATTCAGTGCACTATATACTTAAGCTTCCCAACATCTACTTTATAAAGGGCATGATCCAAATCCCAGTGAATTCATTGGTAAGACTTCCATGGACTCAAATGAGCTATGGCTCAGGAAAACAAAAACAAAACTGGCTTTTTTCCAAAAATGTATTTTAACAATCTAGGCTAAAATATTGTGTGACAAGAACAATAACTAATTTTAACAAATATATTTAAAGAAATATGTATTTGTTTCACACTTAATATATAGCCTAGATTTAGGCGCTAAAGAGCTTTTACACAGGATTCATTGGTAGATTCAAAATAATAATAAAAATAGCTGTTCCATTCTAGAGACTAACAAATTTATTAGAGCATAAGCTTTCGTGAGCTACAGCTCACTTCATCGGATGCATTTGGTGGAAAATGGATGCATTTTTTTTTTCCACCAAATGCATCCGATGAAGTGAGCTGTAGCTCACGAAAGCTTATGCTCTAATAAATTTGTTAGTCTCTAAGGTGCCACAAGTACTCCTTTTCTTTTTGCAAATACAGACTAACACGGCTGCTACTCTGAAACCTGTTCCATTCTAGTGGCATTTGCAAGATATGGAGTTTGCTAGCCACATAAGAAAAGCGCCGATATTCATGCAAGTCAAACACCACATTAATAGCATCCTGTAAATCCAAGATGCCCAGAGATCTGCACAGCTATAATTGAAGTGATCTAAAAGCATGCTTCTATAAAAAGAAGATAATAGTCCCTAAAGTGGATTTTTCATTAGCATTCTCAGTTTTAAAATTGACATTAGCCTACAAAGGTCACTGACAAAAAGTAACATATCCTCATACGTTTTGATTGGGTGAAACAATATTATGGATACAATGTGTTAGTTTTGCAATTATTTACAAGACTAAAGATGTACTTAGCCTCCCATTTCTTTAAAGAAGTTCATACTCATCAAATGCAGTGCTCTTTAACTTAAAAAATAATATAAAGTAATTTGTTTCAAGTTAAATATCATGTAGTTACATAGAAAAATTGACTTTAGAGCTGATAAAACAATTGTGGTTGTTTTGTGTGAAAATTTCAGTAAGTGACAAATATTTTTGTCAATTTCCATTTTTTTTAATTAGTTCTATGGCTGGTTAGAAAAAAAAGTCTTTTTTGGTGATTTAATTTTTTTTAAATTCACCCTGTTTTTTCAATAACATATAGAGGGGGAAAAACTAAATTTGGAACATTTCAGCCAGTGCTAGTAGACACATCTACAATACATAAAGGGCACTACAAACATGTTTCAGTTAAAGTACAGTAGAAGCCCCCTTGGGCACAATGCTGACCTTGATGTCAATTACACAGTTGTGGGTGTCAACAGGAAAAGAATCAGGCCGCAAGCTTATTGCGCTGGAGCTGATACTAGGTAACAGTGATCCCTTTTGGCCTTCAAAAAAAATCTATGACTCTATAAGCCCATTTGTTTCTATTTTATTCAGATATGGGAAGAATAATTCAATCACAATTAATATTATCTATGAGAGAAGGATTAATTCTTTGGTTTGAAATGTTGTCTGTATGTTTCTGGCCTTTAGTGTTTTCTAGCACCTTCTCACTTTGTATCTCCTCCCAGACAATGATTCATGTTGCACTTTACAGATTACAGGAACATGTTTTTTGTGGTATTTTCCTTAGTGACAAAGAAGTTTCAGATGAATTTGTATTCTGTTATCATCACAAATATGTGAACAGGGTTCTTTTTGGAGGGCCAAATTCTGCTAATTTTTGCTCATATGAAGAATCCCAATGAAGGGAGATACTCTCATGCATGAGATAAAAGATTTGGCACTAAAACCAGGGCTGGCGAGTTATATGGGCCCCTGAGGCCTGGGCTCCAGCAAATTCAGGCCCCAGGGGCCCAGCTCCACCAATGTTCAGGGCTGGGTCTCTCCCATGGCCCAGGCTTCTGTCCCCGCACGCCTACCCTGGAGCGTCCCTACCTATCTTCGGCAGTGGGTGGCTGCTCCCTGCAGCTCCTTGCTGTGCTCCCTCACCGGCTGCTTGCTGCTACTGCTGTCTACAAGGGAGCAGCACTGGGAGCAGAGAGAGGTGGCTGCTGCATCTGCAGAGGTAGAAGGCACATGGCAGCCCATCCCTTCCCCGTCAAGTGACTCTGAGTCGACTCCTAGGGAGAGGGGGGTTAACCTGGATGGACCTCCTGAGCAGCAACCTGGGGAGGCTTGGGTGAGTGTTGCGCTGGAGGGGTGGGAGGGTCCCCCTCCGCCTCTCCCCCGGAGTTCACTGCTGCCAGAGGGGAGAGGGTTGGGGGGAGTCCTCCTCCTCTCTTGCTCCCAGCCCCAGCCTGCCTGTTGCACCCCAAACTCCTCATCCCTGGCCTAGCCCCATGCCCCATACCTCTTCCTGCACCCCAACCCTCTGTCCCAGCCCAGAGCCCACACCCGACACCCAAACCCCTTCCCACACCCAGAGACTTAGTCAGATGTGTGTATTGGGGGGGAGGCAGCAGTGCAGGATTTGGACCTGTTCTGGGCACCACCAAAAATTATACAAACCTGCCGTCCCAACTAAAACTACACATTTTTCACAAGTAAATTGATTTCCAGCAATGTGTTTGTTTGACTTTGCTGATTGTGTGAAAGACAAATACAACACCAAACCAGTGGCTTTGTGAAAGTGAAAAGATGCCATAGTTTAGCAAAACCTAAAAATATTGGACCAAATTCTTCCCCTTCTTGAAATTCATAGGAGCCATACATGCAAATTTGACTTACTGGGCCAGATCCTCAGCTAGTATACTTCAGGATAGCTCCATTCACTTCAAAATTTCATGTATTCAGCAATTCCCATTATGACTCTTGTGGCCAGATATTTTAAAAGAGTGCATCACATTGGGTACTGAAGGTGATGGTGTCCCCCATAAGGCTTTATGGAAATATGCTTATAAATGTATATATGACATAACTGGAATATGTTTTATGCTACATATGCCATGTAACTTATCTCTGTAAAGGTTATGTTCTACTGAATCTATTTATCCTATTTGTATGCATGTACCATTTTTGTATTTGAAGTTATGAATATTGGCTGGGTACATGCTTGATTTTTAAGTAGCTTTAGTAAAGCATTTGGTCAGCTTCTTGAGAAAGGAATGGGTAAGTTAAGTGCCCAATCATGAAGCAATTAACGGACAATGGATCTTGGAGGGCTCCAATTCACATAAGAAATCTACATGAAGATGTTCAAGCTAGCATGTGAGCCATGGCTGATACCTGTAAGTTCTGACAGGTTTCAGAGTAGCAGCCGTGTTAGTCTGTATCCACAAAAAGAAAAGGAGTACTTGTGGCACCTTAGAGACTAACAAATTTATTTGAGCATAAGCTTTCGTGAGCTACAGTTTATGCTCAAATAAATTTGTTAGTCTCTAAGGTGCCACAAGTATTTCTTTTCTTTTTGTAAGTTTTGAGTCATCCATGGACATGTGACTTGCCCATGTGACTCCAAAACTCCATCTTGTAGCTGGACTTTGCATAGGAGAGAGGAGAGGGTCTCCACCCACAAGAGAAAGTCCATTTAAGCTCGTGGGAGACCCCTCCATTTGGTCTTCGGCTGGCTAAAGATATAGCCTTTCCACCCCCAAGGATATCTGAAAGAAAGTGGAACAAAGGACAGTAACTACAGGGGGTGTGAGTGATTGCTGGACCCAGACTAGAAGGAAACTAGACTATAAAAGGAAGCTTACTGGAATTCCTCTGAGGATGAGGTTTATCTGTATTCAGTTTTCTTAGACATAGACTTGTGTGTTCTATTTTATTTTGCTTAGTAATTCACTTTGTTCTGTGTGTTACTACTTGGAACCACTTAAATTCTACTTTCTGTATTTAATAAAATCACTTTGTACTTATTAATTAACTCAGAGTATGTATTAATTCCTCGAGGGGGGTGCAAACAGCTGTGCATATCTCTCTATCAGTGTTATAGAGGGCAAACAATTTATGAGTTTACCCTGTATACGCTTTATATAGGGTAAAACAGTTTATTTAGGGTTTGGACCCCATTGGGAGTTGTGCATCTGAGTGTTAAATACAGGAACACTTCTTAAGCTGCTTTCAGTTTAAGCCTACAGCTGTTAGGGGACATGGTTCAGACCTAGGTCTGGGTTTGCAGCAAGCTAGTGGGTCTAGCTCAAACCAGGCAGGGCACTGAAGTCCCAAGCTACCAGGGCTGGAAAGCAAGGACAGAAATAGTCTTGGCACATCACTTGGCAGCCCCCAGGGGGTTTCTGTGATCCAATCAATCACACTGAGGTTTTTGGAAAATCTGGCCATTTGTTTTGGTGTCTAAATGAGAGTTGAGCTCTTTGGAAAATCTGGTACTTAATGGTGAGATGAACTTCAAAAGGCAAGAAGCAGAGGACCTGGTTAGGTTTGGGCAAAAACCTTAAGAAACACAAACTAAAATTATATATATAGATAAGGCCTTACTTGACTTGCAGGATGTATGCCACAAAATTGCATCTGTGTTGCGGACAAGCCATGGAAAATTGCGGAAAACTAATAATGTATCTTGTTATTTGCAGTAATAAAGTCCATTATTACTTTTCCACATTTTTCTACTGTTGGCTGCCCAGGGCTGAGAGTGGGGGTTCCCACTTTTGGCTGACCAGGATGAGAGCAGAGGCTCCAGATGTTGGCAGCCGGGAACTGAGTGGGGGCCCAGGGCGGACGGTGGGAGCACGGGGCTGATAGCACAGGCTCCTGCAGTCAGCTACCCGGGCCTGAGTGTGGCCCCCCAGTGCTGATGGATATTAGCTCAAAGTAGTTTAAGCAACTTAAACTGCTTTAAAGCCCCAATCTAGTAAAGCATTTGATTATCTTAAAGAATGTGAGTAGCCATTGACTTCAGCACTTAAGTACTTTTGCTAGATGGAGGTCTGTACGTAAAATTCACCAAGGTGCAGAGGGCCTGAAGGACAAACACCTGATTCACTTTCTCAGCTGGAAAGAGCATGTCAGATTTCACAATCTGTCATAGCATTTACAATTACAGCACTGTAGCATTGTTGGGGTGGAGATGACATATTATACAGTTAAGAACATAAGAATGGCCATACTAGGTCAGACCAAAGGTCCATCCAGCCCAGTATCCTGTCTGCTGACAATGGCCAATTCCAAGTGCCCCAGAGGGAGTGAACCTAACAGGTAAGGATCAAGTGATCTCTCTCCTGCCATCCGTCTCCACCCTCTGACAAACAGAGGCTAGGGACACCATTCCTTACCCATCCTGGCTAATAGCCATTATGATCTTACTTAGGTCAGTCAGAAATAAAACTGGATTCTGCTCAGTATAACATTTTAAAAAGTCTTACTTCAAATAGCATAATAAAAATACATACACACACACAACAAAATCAATACATGATTTGTATTTTTCACATGCAACGAGAAGGTAGAAGGTTGACTCATTAAAACCACAGGGTATTTTCGCCATTACTAAAACAAAAGCTGTGTTCTATTAAAAGATGTGTTGTAAGTTGAATGGAAAATGTTACACTTCATATAGATAGGAAGGAAGTTATTAAAGATGCTTATCTTTCAAACATTTTAACAGGATTTGGTTCGTGACCTTTGATGGATATTTGGTTTGTTTGCTTGCTTTGCTTCCATGTTTTTCCCACCAGTTTTACAGATTTTGCCAGAATAGTGTCTCCAGTGGCACTTATTGCCATATATGGGTTTGTTCACGTTGTACACTAATGTCAGATACTGTCTGTATTCCCCTAATGAGGGTAGAGGTGGAATGGTTAGCTCCTAGACCATCTCCTTCCTGAAGCTGTGGTGTTGGGGGCACATCAGGGCTAGGACAGAGTACACTGAATTTTGGTGGTAACCACTCACTCGTCAGTCCCTTAGGGAACGTTACCATTTCAATCAGCCCCAAGGCTCCTTTCAACTCCAGTGGAACTAGTGCCAGAGTCAATCCAGCCAGAGAAGAAGGGAGCTGTTTCCAGCACTCTGAGACCCATCATCTCTGCTTCACCTCCTGGAAGCTGACCCAGGTTCCCTGCTCTGGCCAATGATCTGATGAAAGATTTTAGTTATGAAGAACTGCAAGTGAAGGTAGTGTATCAAAAAGTTGCTCAGTAATTGCATGACATTGGCTTGTGCAGTTCCCAAATACTTCATCTATCCTTGACTCAACCATTTGATATAGAGTGCAGATAGACTACAGAAATCTCATCTACTGAGATGATGGGATTTTTTTCTTTCAAAAGTTGTTAATGTGATCTTAGTTTTGTTAGCCTTTTTTGTCTGAATGAAACCTGTTCAAACCTAAAGGAAAAATGGAGAGACTATAATAACCCTCACCCTTCTCCAAAAGCTTGTATTCCATTTTCCTTTTTAAGCTTTGTTAGTGGTATTAGAAAAGAAAATGATTAAATTGTATTCCAGGCACAGCTGAATGTCATCTTCAAATATATTAAACTGATTGTATAGAGAATAAAGAAGATGGCAAGCCTTACTAATGAACAAATAGCAATTTCTCATATTATTGTTTAGAATGACAAGGACCTTAGGGAGCCTAATGAGATGATAACTAAGCGGAGATGAACTGGGACTGATGATAGTCAATAGTAAATTATATTTGTGCTTTCATTTTGCCATGCATTTTAAAGGGAAGAACAAATGTGACCTTCTGAGATTGCTGGCCCTGGCTAATATATTGCAATAGAAAACCATGTTGGAGACTTCTGGTTATATATTATATTATATTATATTATATTATATTATATTATATTATATTATATTAAAATATTTTAAATGTGATATAAAAAGAAATAGGTACAAATAACAAAAACAACTTAGGTAGAGGAAGATCCTGAATTTTTCATACTTCAATCATCAGTTTTGGTCCAGAGAAGTTATTCACATTTTTTGGGGAGGAAACATCAAAGTAACCATTCCTCATAACATCTTGTGCCACTGAATGAGATATAATATTATGGAATCTAAGTATTATGGGGGTACTGAAATATTTAAGACTACAGTTCAGGCTTCATTTTTTTTTTACAATCATGAACACAAAGGGAAATATTTTCATGAATATTTAAAAATAAAAATTCAGTGAAAAGGTTTTTTTTTCCCATGTAATAATTTTCCAGTAATATTAGACAACAAACTAGGACATCACTGTGCTGATAACACATGAGAAGCAGAAAGTTACATTTATCATACTAGATGGTCAGTCTATTTAAGTCTTTATATGGCCCTCATCACTGCAATGTCTAAGCACTTAATTCTTAATTGACTGTAACTTCACAACACCCCTATGAGGAGGGAATATAGTATCCCTATTTAACACATGGGGAGGTGGGGCACAGGGTAGGATTGGGCAAGGTTACTATGAGCTGGTGGACTAATGCACCAGCAAGGGAAGGAAAAATCATATTCTGCACAATTGCACATGTGCAGTTCCTTTGTTCAGGGCTTAGTAACATGGTGAGCATATGTTACAGCTCCCTCTCTTTGGGTGATCCACAGAGGACATGACTTGTTACAGCCCTTTTTTAGCTCAAGTTGTCCCAAAACCTGTTTTAGCCCTGGATGTCCCAGGTTCATTCCCTGATGTGTGTGAGCCAAAATGGCACCCACACAAAAGGAAGAGATATACAAAGCAACCCAAAGTCCCACTGCACCCACCCCCGAGATTTTGCCTTAGCCCTTTGTCTCCAGGGTATCAATCCTTACAGCAGCCCTTCATTATTATTTATATTGCAACAGCACCCAGGATCCCCAGTCATGGACTAGGACCCTGCTGTGCTAGGCTTTATATAAAAGGAACAAAAAGACAATCCCCTCACCCACAAAAATTAGAATCCTAGTCAGTTCTAATCTTCCAAGACCTGACAGTCCTCCCTGGCTAGTCCTTGTTTTCTGTAATTATCTCCTTCTCGGGCCTTTGCCTGACAGACACAGACAGCCTCCTTTCCTGTCCTTCAGACACCCCTGCGTGATCCCCTACATAAGGGACAGAATGCCATATATGCAGATTCTTGTTAGGCATATGGCCTATGACTACAGCTCTTAGTTTAAAAGACCCAAGGGCTTTAACAGATATACTGGGATGTGCACATGTGCCCCGGAGCCCATTGTTCCATTATAGTCACACAGGAAACCTGCAGTTTGTTGGGAATTAAAAACTCACATCTCCTGAGTCCCAGGCCAAATGCCTTATCCACTAAAGCAGCCTTCCAGTCATAGCGGAGTGAAATGAAAACATTAAACAAGCAGCACAAATGTTTTAAAGCTAAAGTTACACAGCCCCCAATCTGCAATTCCTCTCAGCTGTTACAAATTTAACCTTGGCTGGTATTTTCACACACAACCTTACTAAACACCACTAACAGCAAGGACTGTACTGCTGAGTGTTTCTAACCCTCACGATTGCAGGGAAAAAAAAAGCTTTTGGGGGTGCAACTTATAATTTTTTAATACTTAAGGTTGGCACTGCTGAAATGTAGTCTCTTTATCAGCTGATGCTGGAGATCTCAGGTTTAGAAAGCCGAATCTTCCAACTAATCACTGTCTGTGAAATCCCTTTTCCACCGTATACACTGAAAGGAACTCCACATGTGATGCTCACATAGACCCAGTACAGCTCTCATTAAAGTCAATGAAAAGTTTTTAATGGGATTGGATCAGGCCCATAGTTTCCTGGCAATTCCACAAGGTGCTATAGTTGGACCCTATGTATTGACATGAGAGGTACTCAACATTTGGGCTTATATAGAAGAGGAATAAACTCAGATTCCTCATTCTAATGCACATTCATAGACTTCAAAACCTCTTCAAGGTTATAAGATTTATTTTAAATAATAATAATAATAATAATAATAATTAATAATTACTAATAATCAAAGTGCAGTTCCAATACATTACATGGAAAGTAAACAAAAGTTTCTCTTTGTAACAATACAATCATTCTGAGAATTGTGCTTTACTGGTTTCAGAGTACTTCATTTTGAAAAGATGAAAAACAAGTGCGTGCACAAAGGAAGAGAACAGTAATTGTAGGTGCGATCATATATTTTAGCAGAGACAATTTAAATATCAAATGCCAAGTGCAAATTCTGTACAATGCAGACACATCCTGACAGGTGCAAAATCTTCCAAAAAAAGCACAAATTGTTATTTAGTCTCCAGTGACTTATGCCAGCTGCTTTGTTACAGAGGCACAGGATTAAATGTGTAGTTACAGTTGCACAGCATGTCATCTTTCCATTACAAGAATGATTTTTACTAATTCCTACACATTCTACATTTAAAAAAAAATTTGAACTGTTATTGAGTATGTATATTCTTTAGCCAGAGGACAATTATTTGGAAAAAGTTGCAGTTTAATAAGACAAGGCATATTTGAGATATAAGACTTTGAAAAATGAGGTGTTCTTCACTTTTTTGAAAAATGAGTTTCATATCTTAAATGGCATGGTCTAGAAACTTCACATTTATTTTTGTCATAGGTCTGTGTTAGACTTAGTGCATAAGACAGAGTTTGAGATGAATAGGGAAAATATTTTGGAGTTAATCATGATGGGTGAAAATCAATCCTATGACAGCTGGTCAGAACCCAGAATTCCCATTCCACAGGAAATTCTAAAATTTGGATTTTTTTTCCATGCCCAGTTGGAATGAAAAAATCAAAATTTCAAAATTTTCCATATAACAAAATTCTGAAATTTTGTTTAAAAAATGTTGAACATTTTGTTTTGAAAAGGCCAACATTATTTCATTTTGATAAGGCTGAAATATTTTGTTTTGACTTTACATTTCACGATGTAATATAATGGACAAAATGTTTTGATTATTATATCATGTCATAATGTTTGTCCTGTTGAGCCTCCCTATTTATTTTCTATTGTTTGAATATTTTATGTGAGCAAATTTCTGCTCATGAGTTATTCATAAACTTGTCACTCTGCCTATTTGCAATTTATTATATGTTCTGTGGTCTTCTTGGTCACATAGTATTATTTTTGCTCTTTGACTGAAATTTCTTAAAGAAGAACGTAATGAATGACAAGCAGCAAATAAATGCTCTTGTTCAAGCACTGATGCCCTAGTATGCATGTCAATAACGATATTCATATGGTGTAAACTTCTGCACGGGGTGAATTTAACTACTTAAATGCAACTTATAGTTATTCTCAAACATTTATGTAAACAAACATTTGAGTGATTGTTAGTAATCAGTGATTTTAAAAGGGTACAAATGTTCAAACTAAACTTTCATTTTGAATTCAAATGGATGCGATGAAAACTGTTTTTCCAGTTTTTCATCAGGTTTGTTAATAATGAAGAATTTGATAAATAATGTGTAGCTTGGGGTTCTTTTATAACTCTTAAAGTGTTAAAAGTGGGAGCAAGATTACAACGTTCACGTGGTGCCTTTGTTAAGTGCTGGCATTTTTTTGTGCTCTGTGTTTTGTCCACCAACATCTCAATGTCATCAACTGGCCACTGGATGTTGTTTTACCGACCTCCAAGTGAATGTAGCAATGATAATACTTCCTCAAACTGCCCTTTCCAGGACCAAAAAATGAACAGATGGGCCAGTCCTCTGAATATACCAACTTAACGTAGAAGGGATGTCCAGGGAAAAAATGGATTACCTCTTGAGGACCGTCAAAGACCATCACATTGACATTGTGGCCCTCCAGGAAACACACATGAAAGAAGAAGATAAAGCTGCTAGACATAAAATCTATGGCTATACCAAAATTGCTGCTGTCAACCATCCAAAACATGGGCTAGCAGTGTATATGCAAAATGGATTAGAGGATGTGGAAATTTTAGAAGAATCATCAACCAGTGGAAGAGAGATGAACATGGTTAGAATTAGGGACATCATTATAGTAAACATATACAAGCCACCTAACATCATGTGGCCTGATCCCATCTAACCTTCCCTTCTTCATCCGGCCATCTACATAGGTGACTTTAACAGCCATCACAAAGTCTGGGGATACTACTCAAATGACACAGCCAGGGAGCAGATCACATAATGGGCTTCCCTTGAAGACCTCCACCTGCTCTATGATCCAAAGCAATCTAGATCTTTTCGGTCTGCGAGGTGGACAATGGATCACAACCCTGACATGTGTTTTGTGACCTGTAATAGTGCAGGTGTCCCATAGGCCACAACAAAAACCATCCTGAGTCACTTCCCGCATAGCCAACATCGCTCAATCATCCTCCAGATTGGCCTGGAAGTTCCTCTTCTGCAGTCTGTGCCAAAGCCATGTTGGAATTTCCGCAAGGCTGACTGGCCTACCTACACTTTAGACACAGAATCTCAGATCCCACAGCTCGAATGGATACCTAGAAACTTTGGTCATTTTACAAACACCCTAAAATCAACAGCTAAGTAGTAAATTCTGTGTGGCCATTGCAAGGCTTTCACCCCCTGCTGGACAAAAAAATCCGAGTATCTCCTGAGGGAATGTGAAAAGAGCAGCAACCCAGATAAAGCCACTGCACTGCTTGAGTCCTTGACCACTGAAAGCCTTGATTTCACCCATTCGAGCCATAAGGCATGGGCTCTTTTGTGGCAACTTGGAGGATCCCAGCCAGTAATACAATGTTCAGCAAAGGTGACAGCAAATGCTGTTGCCTCTCCTCTTCTTTCTAACAGCAAGACACTGACAAATAAGATTACATGCCAGGAGGTCTGGTGGAAACTCTGCAGAAACCTTCAACAATTCCCGGAGGAATCCCTACTCTCTTGCCCCTATTCTGTTGAGGAGGTCAATGTTGTGATGGTGGAAACCAAAAACCGGAAAACTGCAGGGTGGAAGGCATTCCTCCAGCGTTTGAAGACATCCTGCCAGTGGACCAGGCAGGATTTCACCCTAAGAGGAACTGTTGTGACCAAGCCACACTGAGGCATTCACCCTAAGAGGAACTGTTGTGACCAAGCCACACTGAGGCAGGATTCCAATGTAAGATTACATTGCCACATTTGTTGTTTACTTTCTATGTAATGTATTGGAATTGAACTTTGATTATTAATTATTATTATTATTATTTTAAATAAATCTTATAACCTTGAAGAGGTTTTGAAGTCTATGAATGTGCATTAGAATGAGGAATCTGAGTTTACTTACCAACCACATTGAGGCAGGATTCCAATGTAAGTTGAAGACAGGAATCGCCCTTGTTGATCTGTTCTTGGCATATGACACTGTCTGGAGATAGGGCCTTCTCTTCAAGATCTCTTGCGTTATTCTCTGCCAGCAAATGATCCGCCTCTTGGTGGTAATGGCTGGGGACCATTGCTTTAAGGTACACCTTAATGGCCAGATCAGTAGACCAAGAACTCTTGACTTGGGAATCCCTCAGGGCTCTGTCCTGGCCCAAATACTTTTTCATCTATGCACTGCAGATATACCAGCAATGGAGTCAAGGAAATTCATGTATGTGGATAATATTTCCCTAGCAGTTCAGCATACAAGATTCCATACCATCAGCTGCACCCTAACCCAAGATCTTAGCACAGTGGCTGATTATTTCCAATGCTGGAAATTTAGGTCTAATCCAAAAAAATCCATGGTAACTGCTTTTCATCTGAATAACAAAATGGCTAATAACAAACTTGACGTGCAATTCTGTGGTGAGAGCATCAGCCACGAAGCTAATCCAAAGTATCTTGGCGTTACACTAAACCAGAGTTTGACCTCTCGACAACACCTTGAGAATACCCATGACAAGGTTAGGCCTCATGTTGCACTTATCAGAAAATTGGGTGGAACATCATGGGGCTCCAGTCCACGCACCTTATGAACCACAACAATTGCCTTGGTATATTCTGCAGCTGAATATTGTGCACCAGTGTGGTCTCAGTAACACTAAACTCCTTGACACTCAACTCACTAATGCTATGCACATAGTGTCAGGGATGCACAAGTCTATTCCAGATGACTGGCTCCCGATCCTATTGCACACCCAGCCTCCACAACTTAGAAGAGCTGCTCAGACATCTCGCTTTCTTAATTATGTCAATGTAAATACCAGGATCCCACTGCACCATGACCTGAGATTAAAATCCCGCAACCTTTTATGGAACCGTATCAAGATCCTTACACCCAACATTGATGCTGAGTCTCAATGGAGAGTCACACGGAGCACTTCAACCACTCAAAACAAACAGCTCTTTGCTGATCCTGTTGAGGAACCATTGGGTTTTGATTTACGTCAGAAAGACTGGTGCAGATTGAATTGCATCAGGACATCTCGTGGGAGATTTGGACAAACCTTTTTTAAATGGAAAATGAGGCAAACACCTGTATGCGACTGTGGTCATCAAGCACAAACAATAGAGCACATCATATTTGAATGTCCCCTTTGTTCCTTTGTCTAGGGCCTGAAGGACCTTCACCAGCTCACTGCCGCGGCAATGTGCTGGCTGTCAAACTTAGATATAAATTTATAGTTGTTGCTAGTTCCCAAGCCATACGAAAGAAGAAGAAGAAGAAGTGTTAAATGCTCTCTTCCCCCACTCTGAATAGAGTCTGACCCTGATTGCTCTTCATCATTCAATGTCATATTAATAAATGCTCTAGGTCTAACACATGCTGAGCTGTCACTTAAGCAGAGGTTTGTTAGAAAATGCACTGGAAAGTAAAACATATGGTGTGACCATTTCTCCCCCCCCCCACACACACACTGCTGTTACTGAAGAGACATCCATGCTTAGGGAAAATAAAAGGATTCAAAGGTCTTGCCATAAATTAAATAACTAATAATAAATAAGTACCTCTAGAAAGCTTTGCTGGAATGCCATTTTCGATGCCAATTTAATCTCCGTTGACAATACCAATGTGCTCACTGAAGATAAAGAGCTCTGGATCAGGCCTTCAATGGACAACTGCTTTCTTTGCTCTAACTCTCTACTGATTTGCATTGCCAAAAATCATTAGAAATAGCTCAGAAGTCTTACTGAGCCTTGAAATGTCTCTAAAGAATTACTTAGAGGCCAGAAGATAAATCAGGAAGTAAGATTGTTCTCTTTCCTCTCATCACCTCCTTCCCAAAACAACAACACTATGTGACAATGTTACAGTAGCAGAACTGGTCCAAAGATGGAGAGGCAGAGAACACAACATTTTTCATGGGAAGATATTCCCATTTTTGACCAGCTGTACACAACATACAGTATGTAACAGATTCTCATAATTTTGATCACTGTTCCAGCATCTCTTCATCTCAGTTCTTACATTTTGGAAGAAGTCAGATAATTTTATGTGGGACCTTTTGCTACATTAGTCACAAATTCAAGTCTATTGTGTTTTTTTTTTATATTTGTTTTGTATTCTACTTAAAAAACATCCAAATAATTATTTATGGCCCCAACTATATTGTGATTAATGTGAAAGAGGATAAGAACACATAAGAAGTTATAATAGCAGAGATAACTTATTAACCATATTACAATATTGTTCTTTGTGACAACTAATAAAGTCTCAGATTTTGATAAAGAGGAAAGATATGGTTAAAGCACTATATTAGGACTTAGGATATTTAAAACCAAGTTCTGTTTTTTCCATATATTCTCTCTGTGACCTTCAGCAAGTCACTTAGGCCCAGATTCACAAAGACACTTAGGCACCTAAACCCCAGATTTAGGTGCTTAAGCCCCAGTTTTAGTCTCCAAAGTGACCCATACAACTCGTACTCGGCTGCTACCTGACCCTGTGTGTAAATTCATTTAGCACCTAAATTTTTGTGATAAAAGTTTCCTAGGCAGCAGCACCTAAGTTCCTGCCTCTAAGCATGTACACTGCTGCCTCATTCTAGGCATCCAGAGATCTCTCTCCTGTCTAAGTCCCAGAGTGATCCATGAACTGAGGAAAGATGGAGATTCATCCGCCCAACTTGCATACAGGGCCTGATCTAGTAGGCGGCACTACTGTATCGGTCCCATTCAAAATCTGGGTGGAGGTTTGCCCAATCCAGTAGGTTTGCTCATAGCCAGTTTACTGGATTCAGTTCCATTCAAAATCTAAGAGGATGGGGAGGGTGTGCAGCTGCACACTTTATAACTTTTAGCCTAGTGGTTAGAGCACTCAGCTGGGATGTGGCGGAGATAGGTTTGATTCCTCCCACTGTCTGAGGTGGAGAAAGGATTTGAACAGGGGCTTCCCACACCACTCAGGGATGCTCTAATCACTAAGCTATGGGATATTCTGATGTTGGTCTCCCTCAGTCTCTTCTATTAAAGTTGTTTCTCTTCGAATAAATAATTAAAGAGTCATTGGAGCGGGAGGCATTGAACCTAGGTTGCCCACATCCCAGGTTTATGCTGTAACCACTGGGCAAAACATTATAAGGTGGGCAAAACCACCACCACTTCCTCCCTCCAGTCATTTTGTATGGTGCAAAGTAGGTGTGTAAGTCATGCTCACAAGAAATGACTTAGGTGCCTAAGTCACCTGAGTCCAGGAGTGGCATTTCTATTTGGATTGCTAATAGAGATAAGCACCTCCCTGCAGCCTGGATTTAGGCATCAACCTCCTAGAGAGGTGGAGCTTTAGACACATGCCACTCATCTTTATCTCCCATTGACTAGCTCACACAGCCCCCTCTTCTAGCATACTGGCTTTTGTGGAGCTCATTTTTAGGCACCTATTTCTCCACATTCATTGCATAGGGAGCCTATACACCTAACTCAGGCTTTGTGGATCACAGTGCTATTCTTGTGATTTTCAAGGTGCCAAAAAGTTAGGTGTTGCAATGCTCAGCATCACAATCCACATCCCCTTTGTGGATCCAGGCCTTAATCTCTCTCTGACAAAATTCCCCATCTACAAAAACTAGGACAATAATCCTTCCTTTCATTCACACTTTGTCTTCTCTATTTAGATTGTATGCTCTTCAGAGCAGTGACTGTCTTTTGCCATAATGTTTGAACAGATCCTTGGACACTGGGACTGCTGATCTCACATAAAAATGCCACTGGAATAGAAGTAATAAATAATGAAAACACGTTAATTTGTAATTATGGGCATTCAAGCCAATAGTGCTGACATCTCCACCTCTATCCTTCCCTTTCTGTGTTTGAGAGTGAGGGAATTAGGAGACAAGCAGAGACTTGGTATGGGAGAAAACCAAAACACAAACAAAACTGAGCGATCACAAAATTCTCAGCAAAGTGGAGAAGGCAGAGGGAGGCAACAATGGCAAATACTCCAGTAGTAACAAAGTCATTTGCTTGGTGACACTTTCAACATGTCCCTTCCCCACAGTACTAAACAATGCATCTGAAATATAGCTAGACAAATACTGAAGATTATCAGTTGAAAACCACACTAAATCATCTCTACACATGACACAGAGCAGTATCTCCCATGTGGCTGAAATATGATAAGCCTGTGGGCACAACTTTGCAGGACTGATCCAAGGAGAAGAGCCATTAGTCTCAGTACAGCATTGCCATTCAGAGGAGACAGGGTGGGGCACAGCACAGGTATTATTTGGTATCATTATGACAAGAGAGGACTGGTTCTCAAGTCTGCTCAGCAGCCAACACATTTAGCTTATCTCTCTGAGTCAGGCAGGGACCAGACATTTTTAATTCTGGTGTCTCTATTTATAGCCAATTATAATGTTCTCTGTTGTGCAACAGAAGGCAGCGGATAATTTTAAAATATCCTAAAATTCCCTAGGCCTGCTCTCTCCAACTCTTTTCTTTCTCTCCTCACATCAACAAAGTTAAAAATTAATAAAGTTGCAGCCTTCTACTTAAAAATCAATCCCTGTGTCTGTGCTTCTCTCCTGTGTGTCCTGATTGACAGTTGTTTACAAATACTTTGCCCATTGAAATTATCATGTAGCATATAATATAAGAGAATGTATCTTGTGGATAAAGGCCAAATTATTTGTGGCATAACTTCATAGCAATCAGTGAAGATAGGTCAGCAGAAAGTGTGACCAAAATCTTGAGTCAAGATTTGCAATTACGTGATGCACATTTGGGCATGCAAGCCATGGAGTATATAGTTTTGTGCTAAAACCATAAAATACCAAAAAAAAAAAATTCCAGAAAGACCTCAAAAGTATAAAAAGCAATAAAGCAAGGGATCAGTAAACTGTGAAGTACTTGGATTATTATTTTAATGCTCTGAGAAAGACATGAGTTTTAAGACCCTGCAAGATGAGAAATGATTGCAAGGTCATGATTGCACAATTCTCCTCCAACTCAAAACATCTTGCTTTTTCATGATGAGATTCAGTTATCCAAAGAATGATCTTCTTCAGTACCAAATGATCTTTATATATTAAGAGATTCAAGCTCTCAAGTCTCCCTGCTCTATAGACACTATTGTTTCTGAGTATGTAATTCTCTCTCTTTTTTCGCCCTACCTGATAAAAAACTGCTTATTAAGGTTTTGACTCAATTAAAAAAAGATTTAGGAATCTGAACTGGCAGGGAGTGAAAGATGTAGACTCGCCTTAGGAGGATATTAATTTTAGTCTTATTAGTTTTGCCCCAAAGAGTCAAATTTAATTCTTTCCTCATGTTCCTCATCACTTTTTATTAAAGCTACAATGAGGGTCAAGATTTAATTTCACCAATTTTTTAGGTTTATTACAATAGTTATCCAAGGTATTGGACTCTATTAACTGGCCACTGGAAATTCTATTCTGAAATGTGGAACCTGAATTGTATATTCATAGAAGTTAGATCATGCAATCCATGTCCCTGCAAATGCAGAACTCTTTCTTACAGCATATTTGTAGTGCTTGGTCCAGTCCTAGGCTATATATACACACCTAGCAAACTTACAGCAGCACAGCTGTACCGATGCAGATGTGCCACTTTAAAATTCTTTGTGTAGCTGTTCTATGATCATGGGAGAGAGCTCTCAACACATTAAAAACACTTCAAAGAGCAGTGGTAGCTATGTTGGCAGGAGAAGCTCTCCGATTGACATAGCACTTATGCCGTTGAAACTTATGTCGCCCAAGGCTGTTCTTTCACATCCCTGAATGACATAAATTTTGCTGACATAAATGGTAGGGTAGACTTGGCCCTAGTTTTGAACAACCCAATGGGCTTCCATTAGGAGATTATCTATTCTAGCAATGATATCGTATGAAAGATGGGCATAACTCCTGAACTGCTCCCATTTATGTTCGCCCCAGTTCAGCAAAGTACTTATGAAAATGTTTAACTTTGTCCATTTGAGTAATCCCACCACTATTCAGCAAAATCTGTAAACATGTGCTTAATTTAACAAATTTAATTAATTTCACTGGGAAAGTTCAGCGCTTTGCTGAAAAGGAATGGGCTAACTCATGTATACACAGTTAAGCAGTATCTTAAAAGTTTGCTGAAAAGGAATCATTATCATTCAATCACATTAATGTAGAAGGCCAGACTGCTTTGGTATCATGGCTACCCAATCATTAAAGTGGGTGCCATTCAAATATAACTCAGTATTTACTGGTGCACATTAGCTGACGTTTTCACAATATTTGTGGCATTTTCTATACTTAGAATGAAAATGCTGCTAGTTTTTTTATATATATTATTTCTTATCATGCTTAATGTATTTTCTGATAGTATTCATCCTGCTTGTAAATGGGGTAGCAAGTCTTGTTATCAGACATCCTCAGCTGGCAAAGACAGAGGTTTAAGTTTGTCTTCAGCTTTCTGGTGTAGACTGCTCCCAAATCCTTCAAAATTGGCATCCGTATGAAGGTTAAAAGCCTTGCCTGGGTCAGTAAAGTCTAGGACTGGAGCCTGAGGTAGGTAATTAATGATTTCTCAAATAGCTGTTTCACATCTCTTGTCCCATTAGGGTCCAAAGGGTTCTCAGGGGCCATGGTGTCTTTTTGGGAGATTTCAGGGACCTCCCCTCACCCTTGGTCTTAGATTTTCTTTTTCTGCACTGGTATCCCCTGGTGAGATTGTTCAGAGGCTTTAAAATGGTACCATAATTCTTTACAAAACTGCAATAGTAGCTGCTAAGTCCTAGAGAAGTCTTGAGCTATCTATAACTATGTGGGAGCAGCCAGGTAGTGAGTGCTTCTTTTTTATCTTGATTGGTACTCTCACCCTCTTGGGACACGTGACCCACGTATTTGACCAACATTATGCAGAGATGCCATTCATCAACTGAAAACATCAGTCCATAGACTTCCAATGAGTCTAGCACTGTAACAGGTCTTTCTTCATGTTCCTCCAAGGTTCTTCCAAACACAATCAGGTAATTCAAATAAACTAAGATTTGCAATAAATTCATGTCTCCCACAACTTTTTCCATTAGACACTGAAACTTGGCAGGTAATCCAGAAATTCTTTGGGACATACATCCAAACTGATAGAAACCTAAAGGAGAGATCAGGCTGTCTTTGCCTTTTCTTTTTACAGTGATCTACAGGGATCTGGTAGTATTCACTGCAAAGATCGAACACCGAGAACCACTGGATCTCCAGAAAACAGTCCAAAGAATCTTGTACTTGAGGCATGATCAACTACAATGTCTATTAAGGTGTGATTGTTGATACATATCCAGATTTTCCCAGTCCTCTTATGAACTTCCACAATGTGGAAGGCATATCGGCTGAGGGATTCTGCAGTGATGCCATTTGTAATCAGCTCTTAAAGAAGCTGCTGCATGTCTTCCATCTCAAAGAGAGCAATCTTTCTAGATCGATTCCTGAAGGGTCTTAAGTCTTTTAGTCTGATGTTGTGTTCCACTACTCTTGCACATCCCACTCATGCAGTGAGAATACCTTGGATCTTTCAGAAAGTTCCTTCCTCACACAATCCCTCCACTCCTCAGATAATGGTGAATCCTCAAAATCAAACTTTGCAGGGTCTATCGGTGGAGCCTTGGCTTCACATTTCCATGATGGTTTCAAGCTCAAAACAGCTCTGCTATCTTCTGTGCTTGTTTCAGACTATTACAGCTTGTTTCATTAGCAATCTGTATAATCACTTTTTCCTGGGCTTTGGCAGGTAAGGTTATGACTCCACGGGGGACCAGCACACTGTCAGGGAGGACCCCTTTAGCAATGGTAGAACATCTGGCTGATGTCCCTTCTCTGCCTTTTAGGCAGGTACTTATGACAAGCACTTCTCTCTCAGTCATTGTAGGCACGATCAGGGGGTTGTGCCCATGTACCTCAGTACTCCCATTGGTAGCTCAGACATCTCCTTGATAGTGCTCTTGATTTTTCTACAGGTTGCTGCACAAAGTATATGGATCATCAGGATGTTTAGGTATTGGTCCCTGGTTTGCTGTCTGCAATAATCAGTGAGTCTTCTGATGAGACTAGAGTTGGTCTCTATCAGCACAGACACATCAGAGACTCCTGCAGGGTTTTTGCATATTAATGTAGTGGTGTCCACCTTTTCTCTTACCCCTGCAGCCTCCTCTGGAAAGTCCAGGTGCATGATGATATACCCTTGATGTAATCATCCATGCTGAAGCTGCACAGGCATTGTCCCATCAGTTGCTGTATAGACAAGTGCCTAAGCATCTGTTGGTAGAAGGACTGAAATATAGTTGTTAAGCTCTGGTGTTAAGCACCACTTTATATTCTGTCCCAACCTCCTTTGCCAGTTCCTCGACTCCTCCCAACTGGTCCTCAGATTTTCACACATTAAGGAGCCATTTTTTTTTCATCATGACACTTTTGCAGCACTGTTTCCATCAGGCCACACTTGTAGCAGAAGAATTGTCCTACCCCCTTTCGCTTTGATGGGATGCTGGCTTTAAATGCTGATTTCTCCATCACTGTAGCCAAGGGCTCCTTATGCCCAGAAGTCTTAGCTTGGTTGATGGTACTTTGTAGTTCAGCCATCTGTTCTGCCAAAACTTGCACTTGCTGGGTAAGTTCCTCTTTAGTGCTCACCATCAGTATATTGGATGGTTGCATGGGTGCTGCACTGACTGGCTTAAATGACTGGGCTTCCCAAAACTCGCTAGCTACCTGCCTTTCTTCCTTCTCTCTGACCTCTTTGATTAGCTGGGAGTAACTTGGTGGACTCTCCTGTCACTCTCTTTACCAAAGATGGAATAGAATTGGGTGCTGATATTGAGCTCCTCATCCAACTTGGGCCACTCCTCATGCCTTTGCTCAGCACTCATTGCTCTCACTTTGACAGATCTCTGTAGCAGTTTCTCCAGCCTCTCTATATAAGCTGAAACCTTCTCAACCCTTTGCTGACAGGCATTGAGGAACTTACAATAAAATTCCTCAGAGCCCTTTGTGCTCCCAAAAGTGTAACTGAGAATATCTAGGCAGTTCCTCACACTGATTGCAGGGCTACTTATCTTTAGGCTGCAAATCATGTCTAACACTGGGCCCAAGTCACTCAACTAGAAACCTTCACTTTTCTGCATCTGGTACTGCCCACTCCTGCAGAATTCCAGAGGTGTGTTCCAACCAGGTTCAAATGCATCTTCCCCAGTTATTGGGATCATACCGCCAAAGAATAACCATAACTTACAATAGGAGCTTGACTTAGGATGGAACAGCACAACCTTTCCTAATGCTTGCCCCAGTGACTTTGTCTACACATTGGGTGAGGCTGCAGTCTCCAGGCTTGGGGCTGCTCTGTCAAGGCCCAACAAACCTGGCATATCAGCCAGGGTCTATCTTTTTTTCCTTAAAAAGGCTGACATCTTCTTTAAAAACTATACATCTGAGGCTGGGGTTGGTGTGAACTGGCTTTCAGCAGCTACCAGCTTCCATGTGTTGTCTGCCACTGTCTCACTTGGAACTTATCATGGTGAGTCCACTGACACTGGCAGCTCTCACAATGCTGCAAAGGCACCGTCCTCCCTCATAAACATGCACACATGCATTTGTGCACTTGTTCAGGCATTTGGTAGCTGCCTGTCCAGTGGATTCAACTGAGCCCACATCAAATGTCTCATGTATCCCGGTTGCTAGAAGGTTGTTCTGAGGGTCAATATTCAGTTCCTTGCACCAATTCTCAAATATGTATACAGCCATTATATAAACTGTAGTTTCCAAAAAAAATAACAAAATATTCCCCCAATTTAATGGTTTATTCAAGATGTGCTTGCGAGGGGTACTGATCCAAGATCCTGATGAACCCCCCCCCAATATAAAACTCTTTTGCCAGTTTGAATTGGCAGCAACGGGCTGGGTTCAATATCTAGGGGTTCCCTTTAACAATACAAAACAGAACCAGCTTCAGCCTCCACCCAGTAATCTGGGAAAACTAAGCACTTCTAATAGGCCATACTTCCCCACTCACAAACATTGAGTCTGTATAACAAAAGAAAACCTTTATTTCAAGGTATAGGAAACCCAGCATTAATTTGGGAAAATACCATAACAATGATTCTAAAGCACATAACCAAAAGCAAAGACTCACCCCATAGCATATTGGGCAGTTTCCTTTGCCTCAGTTTACCACCTTGCAGTGTGAAAGTCTGACAAATAAAGGTCCTTTCAATACACCTTTCCCTCTGCTGAATCCCACTCACAGTTGGTTGTCCTTAAGCAGCAAATACTGAGAGTTCAGAGGTACATTCATATGGGTCCACCTCCCACTCCTGAAAAAGGGGGTGGTGTCCAGCAATGCCTCTGATCCTGCCATTACCTCTGCAACTGGCTTACTGTTGCTATTTTTGCTGCTGCTCACCGCTTGCTGCTGCCACTGACTCCTTGCTACCACCTATTTCACCGTGATCACTGCCACTTCTGTAATACCACATTCTGAGGATCTCCCACTTAGCCCAGTTCTTATTCATTTCACTGTGTGGTGGGGAACCTCTGCTACTGTCTCTTCACTGTCTTTCATGTAAATCATGGATGCATCCGATGAAGTGAGCAGTAGCTCACGAAAGCTTATGCTCAAATAAATTTCTTAGACTCTAAGGTGCCACAAGTACTCCTTTTCTTTTTTTCATGGAAATGTTCTTCCAGTACTAGGTCTATGGCTTAACCCCTAGATCTTCTCATCAGTTATTTCAGCTCTAGTAATCACTGAATTCAAAGTCATTGTTTCTGCTGAGTCCAATCAGCTGTCTTTAAACACAGGAGAGGGTCGGGTCAAATGGTGTCTAGGACTTGTTAGGCATAGTCCACATCCTTAGGTAGGAACATCTGTTCACACCCCCTCTCACCTGTAGTGGGATTTGGCATACCTACTCTCTGCTTAGCAAGTGAGTTTCAGTTTACACCCTCAGTCCGGGCAGACTAAGTACAGTTCTACTGCTCTTAATTCATACAATAAGGATGATATTTCATTATCCCTGCACTCAATCCAAAATGACTTGTAACCCAAAACAGCAAAAATTGATCATCTGGGCAAAGCAGTCTGTCTTCTGAACACCTAAGCAGAGTTGTTGTGTCTATGCAAATGTGGTCTGCTCCTAAAGTCTTTTCCCCCAGTGCATCATGAAATCAAGGATGCTGGAACCTCTGTAGAAATGAGGGGCCACTGGAACTGGAACCGGGGGAGCCAGGGGACCATGCCCCTACCTTTTTAATGTGGGCATGGTTTGGGGACGAGAGGGTGGTGTTACCCCCTCCCTCCCCCCCAAACTGCTAGCCTCGGGCACACGCAGCGCAGTGCTGGCAGGGGATGCACTTCATGGCAGGGGAACTGATAATGGCTTGAAGTTTGGGGGGGGGGACAACACCACACCTTGACTCCCAAACTATACCCATGTAAAAAGCAGGGGGCATGATATCTGGAAAATATCTTTAATCATTATCATAAGACCTCCACTACAATAGTAGACAACAGAATTACTTGCATCTGAGTTAATATTTTTCCCATGGCCGGTGTTGAGCAAAGAACTACAATAACCAAATAGTTCATTAATATATTTTAGGAAATATATTTTATATTGGGGACATAAAAATAGACTTCCTACTCAAGTAGTGACGTGATGCAAAGGTTATAAGGGTAGGAACAATGCCAAAATGGATTCCCATATAAAAAAGGGCCTAAACAAATATTTTTGATACAAGTGGGCTGAGTAGGTTTGAAAAAGTGTCAATGACCATCAAATATAGATTCTCAGCTAATAAAAGAACATTAATCTTTTATATTTGTGTGCATCCACGTTTACTGCCACACAACATTATACCTGGCAATAAGGATACTGCACCTATTAGTGAAGTTACATGCTCAATGCCTGGAACAGCAAAGTTGCAAATACAGTGGCCATCTATGTAGAGGACAAAAGAAGCTAACAGTAATCCTGCGGCAGCCCTCTTTGAGATGGGCAACAGTTCACAGAGTAAAAAACTGACAAAGGAACAGCTGCTTTGTAAGGGTGAAAAGGGAAAAGGCATAAAGTCACTTGTGAGAGATTGGACAGGGCTGAGACTGGTATGACAGGCAGAATGCAGGGAACGGAAGATAAGACACAAATGCAGACTAGTAGGGAAGGATAGAGTTGGGAAGGGCCTTAGAAGTGAAGAAAGGTAGCGTGAATTTGATGTGAAAGAGAAAGGTGGGGGAGATCAGTGAAGATATTTGAGTGTAACATGATGAAATTGATGTCAGAAAATGCATTCCAAATGGACTGGAGGAGTGTAAGAGATCATGGGTGTCAGGATGGCCAGACAGGAGGAGGTCATAATAGTGAACATGGGGAACAGTGAGCATCTATGTTGTCTAAATCTTCCACACTCCACCTTTCTCATCACTGATCCCAGTGCCACCATCCTCCCTACCAGGCAGGCCATCAGCCTGTTTTTGAAATAGAATATAATGAACATGAGATTTTTCAAATATATCTCCTAATTCCCACTGATTTACTTACAATATACTATCATGTTATATGTTTCAGAGTAGCAGCCGTGTTAGTCTGTATTCGCAAAAAGAAAAGGAGTACTTGTGGCACCTTAGAGACTAACAAATTTATTTGAGCATAAGCTTTCGTGAGCTACAGCTCGCTTCATCGGATGCATCCGATGAAGTGAGCTGTAGCTCACGAAAGCTTATGCTCCAATAAATTTGTTAGTTTCTAAGGTGCCACAAGTACTCCTTTTCTTTTTGTCATGTTATATAAAAGGCTCCTTTTCTTTCGCTGGAATAGACCATTGCATTAAAACTCATAGTCAAACCCCTCTTTTCAAAAGGCCCATCCCCAGGAGCCAGCAATTAAAAATTTAAAATTGTCAGAAAAAAGACAGAACACTGTATTTGTGCTAAGGTAAAGTCAAAAGGAATAGCAAGGGGGACGGAAAGAGCAGCTATGGGAAATAAGGACAATAATGTGCAAACTGCATAGGGGGGAAAGTGCTTCTTATTTGCAGATACTAGAGCTGGTTGGAAAATGGAAACAATTTTTTTTTGGTGGGGGGTGGGGAGGATTTTGCTTTTTTTGCTATTTCAATTTGATGGCAATTTTCCTACCAGTGTTAAGAGGTAAACATCTTGCACAGAAAAATAATTCAGAGAAAGGCACAAACTTTGGCTCTGCTGCTTCATTGAGCTCCATGCAGGCAGATCCCTGCGCCAGTACAGAACCACCCTGAATCTGAATGGGCTTTGTGCATTAAACTCTAAGCATTAAACCTGTGGCAAGACTGAGGCTCTAATATATACTCAGCCTTCCACAATTGCAAGAATAGCGATGTATTCATCTCACCTTGCTTTTGGCCCTAAGATTTCAGATTTTTTTTTGGTTAGTCATTCTCCATGCTACTTGCTACCCCTTTTGCTCACATTTTGGGAACAGACTCCTGAAAGGTGAGCATATTAATATCATATACAAATGTGCTATATTCTAGTTTGATTTGAGCAGATTCAGTTTTCAATTTCTGCCAAAAATCATCTGCCCTGATAAATCTACAAGAATATATAACCCTTTATCATAAGGCCATTTTCAGCTGCTGAATATTGGCATAGGTCAGTTGAAGTCAAAAAGAGCTACTCTGAATTGCATCAGCTGAACCTCTGGCCCATAGCCTGTATTTTATATTTTCTGAAACATGGACATGTACCAGAGAGTACCAGAGTTGATAGACCAGTTGATGTGATGAGACAAATCATCTGGCTCTATCAGCAACAGAATATGCAGTAGATTTTTTTTAAATAAAACACCAGCTGTAATGATTGTTTGTTTTCAGTTATTTATTTCAGGGTGTTGAAAATATTTATTGTGGGAATGATGATAATAAATTGTTCTTTTATCACAGTTTGGATAGAGGTAACAAATTAAACTGCAATCCTAAATCTGAAATTATTTCTTTCTGTGACTATGGAGGCACTGTGCAAAACAGAGGGGGAAAAGTGGGACCCTCATGCTTTAAACCTGAAATCATATCAAGATTGCTCTGTTTAAGGTAATTGGCTCTAGGAACACAATATGAGAAAGTGAAAATTCATGGTGACTAGCTTTTTGATGAGTTTTTATATATTTGAATCTGCAACTTACAAGATGCAATCATTACATTACCTTGAATACTCTGAATGTATGTCCTTGGGTGATAGCAATTGTCCAAAGAAAATATGGCTCATAACATCAGTTTCATTTCATTGACTGCAGTACATGAAAAATATAGCAATCCATATAATAGCAGGTGGGGTTACTTTAAAACTGCCACAAACTTTAGAATACAGAAATCAATTTTTGAATGTTTAATAAAATTAGGTGACTCTTTTGGTCTTTTTTGAAAACCTGTTTAAAACATCTCTACTTGTTATTTAATATTTACAATACTATCATCTGTAAAATAGGATGTAACATACATAACATACATATAATGTAGTAGTGCTATCTGGAAATGATTACAGACTTAGAAGAGTTATCAAGTTAGATAAATAAAGGATGCATTTAGAAGGGGGAAATTTACTTTATTCATACAATTGGACTCCAGCAGTAGTCACTGGCATGAGGAAATTTAGCTGGCATATTTCAAACTCTTCTTTTTTAAATACATTTTTCATCATTTCCTGAAAAATATTGTTCAACACATGTTGACAGGATGGGCAATTAGATTCACCACTTATTCACATATACCTTTCCAACTGAGAATTTCTGTGAATTCTAAAATGTCTGTAGCAGAGCCAGATAAGACACCTCTTTGTCTTTAATCATATACGTTTACCACTCTGTATCACGAACTAGCTGCTGGCATTGGTTTTCATGCACTCACCAGCACCCTAGCACATCAGTCATTTGCAGCAGTATTTTGACACACGTTGCTAAGGCTGCCTGAAAATCTTATATGCTGGTAACAAAATCAGCTACTTGCTTCTGCACAGTACCACAAGGATGACATACAGTACTGTAAGGAACAGATGTTTTTCCTATGCATAAAATGACAAACAAACCCAAAATAAAAACAACCCTGTTGTATCTATGTACAAATATAATCCTGTTCACCCATGAAAATGTATTTGGTAGTGATGACCACATGCCATGGCGGGATATATGCAGTTTATCTCCTTGCTCTGTAATTCATCATGCTGTCCTTTCACTATTTTTCACATTCTATTCTTCTGAATAGCTTCAACTATTGACCATTCCTTTTGAAAAGTGCCAGAGGAATGTTTCCTGCTTTCCTCTGAAACACGGAATATCCCTTAAATGTACATTTACCTGAAGTTCTGGACATGCAGGACTAAATATTACTTCAGTGACAGATTTTGAAGGACCTAACCAATTCACTCATGGGTTCACCACTCCTAAGTATTAAAGCTAACTCAAATTCACGCAGTTCTATAAGCAGGGTTGGGCAAGCAGGGCATCCACTTAGTGTGCAAAGCCATGGGGATTAAAAATGGGGCAGAACACTGAAGAGGAGCAGCAGAACCAGGAGTGCCAGGGCAGCAGTGAGTGAATGCCTCAGGAAACATATCATGGCAACCAGGTTCTGCGGGCAGAGGCTGGCAGTGCCAGGCTCCTTTGCGGGAGAGGCAAGAGCCCTCAGGGGTATAGCTCGGAGCTGTGCTGCCTGCCCTGGTCTCTGAAAATTTGATTTGAGTATTTGAGGTCCTTATAGAAAATGCTCCATGTAAGAACAAAGAGTTTCCATTTCTGCCATAGCACAGGCAGAAAACACATAGGCACAAAAGCATGGAATCTTGCTGTGAAGAGGAACATGGCACATCTTCAAAGAGTACAACAATATTACAGCACTGTTACAGTTCAGGGCAGCTGCACCTGTATTTCCCCTCTGTGGCCACCAAGGGCACCTACTCTTATGCTTCCAGCTCCTAGCCATCACCACTCTTGGCAGAGACGCATATTTTACCCCCTCCTGACAGGGAAACCTTTAAGGCTGAACAGTTCCTTGCATGGGTGTTAGAACTAGAGGTGCACAGGAGGTTCTGCAGCACCCCCTAGCTTGAAGTGTTTTCCATTATATACAGGCTTTACAGTTTGGTTCAATGGCTCGCAGCACTCCCACTATAAAAATTGTTCCAGCATCCCTGGTTCCTTGCCCACACTATGATATCCCCAGCAAACCACAGTGCCTAAAAGATCAACATTTATGCTTTGGTTTCTCTCCAGAAGCTATGACCAGTGTATTGCCAGCAGTTATAAGTTACACACAGCTACTTCTAAGCAAGCACATTAATTCTTATGGTGAAAGCATTACAGAGAAAACATTAAAAAACAATAAGAGAGCCTACACACATTCTAAAAAGCCTACAAGAGGTCACCCCAACTCAATCCTCAGGCTCTGGTAGGTGTCTGTCCTTCAAAACCCACAATTGGGTTTTCCCCATGGTTACAAAGTTCAGAATGGTCTCATATTCAGAACCAGAACACAGGCTGGGCAGTTGGTTCAGCCATTTCTTTCTACAGCTCAGGCCTTTGATCTCCAGACTTGGTGAATAGGTAATCATCAGGCAATAACCCACTCCTCAGGGCATAGCATCAAAAGGCTATGTGTTTGCATAACCGGAGGATAATTTTCATTAACCTTTTCCTAGATATTCCCTGGGAAATCTACTTCACACTTTTAGTCCCAAAAGTCTTTTCTTGCCTGGCACATTTTCAGTAAAGTCATTTGAACCCCCAGGCCTCAATCACATCTCCCCACTACTGCTACAGAGTTTACATATAGTCATGGCCCACAACAATACATAAACTTGAATTTAATACAGTGGATCCCAAAGATACTTCAACTTAATCCTATAAGGTTTCTCAAGGTTATGGAGGAAATTGCCATATCTGTCTCAATCACTTTTCAGCAAAGAATGTCAAGAACTATAGTGTAACCAACTGAAACTGTACACCTTTTCTCTTGTGGCAAGAGCCATGAGACATCCAATGATTATAACTGGTCAGGACTACTGTTTTACATCTGTCTGAAAGAAGGGATGAGCTTGCAGTCTAGAGTTTATAATGTAGCATATAAATAAACAATAAAGGAAAAATTGATTTATTCTCTCACATTTAATTTTTTAAAAACAAACAAAAACATTTTAAGCAGCAGAAAATTGTAAAATACCAATGAAAAGCAATTCATTATTTTATCCATGCAGAAGAATACCATCATTTTGTTATAAAAGCTGTGTTTACTAATGAAGGTTTTAGGATACAATTTTCCTCTGAACAAATTCAGAGATATTCATGAAATTTTTTAAAGGATCAGCCCTTTGGTTAGTATAAATCAGTTTAAGTTCACTGATTTGAATGATAGAACACTCATTAACACTATCTGAGGACATTTGTGTGTGTGTGTGTGTGTGTGTGTGTGTGTGTGTGTGTGTGTGTGTGTGTAAATGGTACTCACAGCCTTACTAGAAATCTGAAATAATTGTATCGGTTTTTAGAAGTAGTGGGTTGGCAGCACCTAGACATACCTAATTTTCAGTCACTGTTGAGCTATCAAAAAGTCTCAGATGGATAGACATGAAATGGCTAAGTAGAAAGGATTGTCAAGACGCATTTGAAAATCTCAAGTCATGCTTAGTTATCCTATTCATCATTTAACACCCACATTTTACAGTCACCCTGGTAAAGATAGACTTAGAGCTGTCCTGACATAGAAACATTCCTGTGAACATGAAGAAATACTCTATTAGCTATGGGAATAGATATATGAACAGAGAAGAAAGAATCTACTGTATTTCAGATGAAAGACAGACCTCTATTGACATGCATGTATTCAGTCGTCCAAACCCATCTTGGAGCTGATTAATTGAACTCTATGTTTAGAGAGGTTAACTTCCATAATAGTTTACTAACAAATGATCTATTTATTTGTGCATGGTAACGGGCCACTCTCTTACCACTTCAAAATTTATTTTTCCTCCTTTGGTATTCGGCTGTTAATTGATTTATCTCATTAGATTGACCTCACACTTGCTAAAGCAACCCCCATCCTTTCATGTATTTATACCTGCTCCTGTATTTTCACTCCATGCATCTGATGAAGTGGGATGTAACCCATGAAAGCTTATGACCAAATAAATGTGTTAGTCTCTAAGGATGGCCAATCTTAGTACTCTACTCATTATTTTATATATTTGTGCATTATTCTGGAACAAAGAATGGCTCTGGAAGACCAACTATTCTGATAATATCTGATGAAAGAACTGTTGGGGAGGAGTTGGGGTTTTTTTAAGATTGTATGACATAAATTTTGAGCCAGAGTTTGAAATCCTTCTTGATGTTGAATAGAATTGTGATGCTGACAGACCAGATGCCAGCTTATGCCAAGGTCCCTAGGCCTCACTGAACATTGACAAATGCATAGATGGAAACCAGTCTGACTCACCCATGTGTTAGTATTGTTGAAATAAATATTGAGTTATAAGAATGTGTTTAGATTTTATTGAATTCTTGTAAGATACCTCATGTATTAATCCTACTTATAATATCTGTACTCCACCTTATAAGGTATTGGTTAAATGTTTGCTCTGTAACTATAAAAATATTTTCTAAGACTATAAATTCCCCACAGTGAGGGGAAAAGCATTACCAAGTGTGAAATGCTACTTTACCACAAAGGATGTTCTCTTCTCCCTAACAAAAGAAGGTCTACAGACATCAGACAGGCCATTGTGGACAAAAGCCTTTGTTGATTGCTTTACCTACACCTCTAAAGAGGGTACCTGCATAAGCCTACATCCAATTACAGCTTGAATGCTGGGGGAAGAGAAATGAATGAGAAATTGGCATCTTTATTCTGTCTGGACAGTGAGGGGCAAAGATTCCTAAACATAAGCAAAAGATCCCCAAGCTGCTTGGCTTGAGTTAGCCCTAAAGGACATAAAAGCTGTCTTATCATAGAAGATTCTATTATCTTTTGAACATAATATTGTATGTATATGTTTACCTGCTTTAATCTTTTTTCTAACTAATAAAACCTTTTGTTAGTTTGTTACAAGATTGGCTATAAGTGTTTCTTTGGTTTGAGGTCTGAATACAGTTGACCTGGGGTAAGTAACTGGTCCTTAGGGCCTGGATATAAGCTGAATATATTTGTGATTTTTGGTGTAAGGAACCACCTATCACAGAGGCAGGCTTGCTTGGGTGGCAAGATAGATTAGACTGCCTGCCAGGGGACTGCCTGTGGCTCCTTACTAACGCTGTTATAGTGCCTGCCGAGTTCACATTTGTTACTTGGTTGGTGAAATCTAAGTAAAGAGAACACAACCAGTTTGGGGTTTGTGCCCTGTTTCTTGATAGTCTATCCAGAGATTGGCACACTCAGTTATGAGCTTCTCCAGATAGTGTGACAAATACATTACTCTAAGAGTGGTCCATAGAAGTCAATGGGCTTACTCATGGAGTAAGGCACAATTCAGAGTGACTAATAGTTTTAAAATATGGCCCTATGTGAAATTTTAAAAAGAAATATTTCTAGGTGCCATAGCTCTTTTTTAGACAAAGAAACTGATCCATAGCAAAAAATAATTAATGTTAGTTATTGAATAATAATGGCAACAACAATACACTGAGTCATAAACAAGTATGGTGGAGAAGCTCTGTCACATTTTAACAGCTGGCTGTTTGTTTGAGAATCCAAACTTTACTTTGCTAAAATAACAGCCCTATGATAGCATACCTAAGCCAATTTTTTCATAGAAATGTAAATCATGGGGCAATTTTTAGGGTATGAGAGGCCAGGTAAAACCAATAACAAATTGCAATATATTAGCTAACAACTAGGGATAGACAAACCAGTTTGGATCACAACAATTGACCTTGCTATTCGCCAAAAACTTCAACTATCCCTTTCCTAGAAATTTAAAAAAGCCAATTTACCTCCTTCCTCTGATCTGCATCTTCCCCCTGCCATTCTCCTACATCTTAGACTGAGGGCTTGCTCCAAAGCCTACTGAACTTAGTGGGAATCATACCCCACTGAAATACAGAAATATCATGTGAAAAGCTGTTTTTGCAATATTTACAACAGAGTCAGAATCGGGAAATGCCAGCAATCATGCCAGAAAGTCAATTCCCATGAAATTTCTAGTCTGATGTTTAGCCCAAAGATACAAGTATGTGTTAAGCTCTGAATGAGCATTTGATTGTGATCAGTAGAAATGGTTCATAATACTCATTGCACGTGAGATTTGTTGACAGGTGTGAAATGTCAATGTGATGTGATGCTAATTCATGAAATAGTTTAATGGCCAAATTTTATTAAGGATATGAGTCTATAGTGTATTTAATAAATCATTAAGGCTCTTCCATTGAGATTTCCAGCAATAATCTACCAAAATGAAATAAATATATTATATATATATTAGTCTATACTTAAGACTAGACCCTCAGCATGTTTGGAATGTATGATTGTTCTGTATATCAGGGTCAGTTTGTAGACCCAATACTTCAAGCTGAGCACCTCTTGTGAGTTAATGCAAGTTGAGGGTGTTCAGCATTTTACAAGATTGGCCTTTGGAATGTAAACTCCTTGGGCAAGAAGAGTGTGTATGTATTTGTGCAATGACAAGCACACCTATGTTATTCAAAAACACAAAGGTTGGGATTTCCCACAGGAGCCTGATACAGTTAGGTAGCCAAAAACCCTTAGGCTCCTATGGCAATCCTTGCAGAAAAAAATATTAGTCTTTGTGTTTCCTTGCACTGCACAGAGAGATGCAAATTGGCTTGGATCCTACAGCACAGCAGTTTTTGGGGAAAAAGCAAGAAATTTATTTGGCACATTTCCTGCCTTTTATAGCCACCTGTAGTAGCTCTGGAAATGATCTTGCCTTTTGGACACACACAGATCAGGGTGCGGGGAGGTGGAGCTGGAAATCAACTGCATTGAGAGACAAGCTTCTCCTCCTATATGACCTTATACTATATTACCAATGTTTTTGAAAGCAATTAGCATTACCATGGTATTCCCTATACTTCAGAAAGTTAATTACTTTCAAATGGTAAATGTGAATATTTTTACAATTGCTTTTTCTGACCGATTCACAGAAAAGAGTTGGATTGTTCAAATGGCACCTCAGGTTTTTAGGGGAGGATTTACAAAAGCACAAAAAGGAATTGGGTGCCTACCTCCAATTGACTACCTGCCCTTTTGTCTTTAAGAAAAACAATTACCATTTAACCTCTTTCTTTTATGTTATATTTTGTAGTTTCATTCTGCTTTCCAAAAACGAACAAAACAAACAAAACTTTACAACTCATATGTTTGCAAATGTCTCAAAATATCCAAACAAGCACAGAGTACAGCGACAAATTTTAAATAAACAGATAATGGATGGGAAGTATGAATAGTAAATGAAATTCAGATGCTTTCAATTGAAAGGAAATTCATTCATCTTCATGGTTCTTATGATCCTAAATTCTAAACACATAATCTGTACTTATGTCCTAGAAGGACATACTTACTTTAATTTTTGCATAATCATAACCTCTTAAAGACCTTCCATTTACATTTCTCCTCCTTTCCAATCATTGTTACTAGAACATCACATGTGTGTGTCCTTCTTAGAATTAGGGACTGCAAGAGCAACCCTTTAGGCAATCAGTCAATCTGACCAGCTTGGTTCCGCATCTGAAATAGTATGGACTGTCTACAGAAACCTGACCTTGACAGAAGGAGCCCAGATCCTCACATTAAGGTAAAAGGAAAATATTGAGGCTGGGGTAGGGGTGGAGATTAAGGAAAGAGGAAGCGAACGAATGAACTTGGGCTCAAGTTCCACGTGTATGGCAGTTTCCAAAAGTATGTGACCAGCAGATTAGTGAAAAGGGAAATAACACCACTGTTGCTATATATTTGATATAAATTGTATAGAGCGCTTAACTACAAACATAGATTCTATGGCCAGAAAGGACCACTGTGATAATCTAATCTGATCTCCTGTATAACACAGGCAATAGAACTTTCCCAGAATAATGCCTCAGGCAGATATTTTAGAAAAAGAATCCAGTCTTGATTTAAAAATGGTCAGTTATGGAGAATCCATCACAATCCTTGGTAAATTGTTCCAATGGTTAATTAATCTCATCATTAAACATTTATGCCATGTTTCCAGTTTGAATTTGTCTAGCTTCAACTAACAGCCGTTAGATGAGGTTATATATATCATTCTCTGCTAGAGTGAAGAGCCCTTTATTGAGTATTTGTTCCCTATGTAGCTACTTATAGACTGTGATCAAATCATACCTTAACATTATTTTTGTTAAACTGAATAGCTCTCTCACCAACAGAAACTGGGGGAATAAAAGATATTACCTCCCCCACCTTACCTCTTTATCACTGTAAGGCATGTTTTCTAATCCTTTAATCATTCCTGTGGCTCTTCTTTGAACCCTCTCCAATTTATCAACATCCTTCTTCATCTGTGGGCACCAGAACTGGACACAGTATTCCAGCAGCAGTCACACCAATCCCAAATACAGAGGGAAAATGACTGCTCTACTCCTATTCGAGATTCCCCGGTTGATGCATCCCAGGATTATATTTGCTCTTTTAGCCAATATCACATTGGGGGCTCACATTTAGCTGATTATCCACCACAACCCCCAAATATTTTTCAGTTTCACTGCTTCCCATGATAGAGTCTACCATCCTGTAGATATGTCCTACATTCATTTTTCTTGACAGGGTGACTAAGAAAAACATAGATAGAATTCTATTTTATGTCTTTTCCTTCTTATCCTGTTATTTCTCTCATCTTTATCTATTGCTTTTTCTCTTAACAGTTTTCTCTTCCTTCCACCACATTTCCCCCATCTTCAGTGACCCCCCCCCAATTTGCTCTTCAGTTTCTTCCTTTTTCTCCCTTCCCTTCCTCTTCCTATCTTCTATTCGCTGGTGCTTCCTTCCAATCTTCCTCCACCCCACTACTCCTTGGTTAGATCTCCTCTCTATTGCACACTGCTTTCTTCACACCACTCCACTCCCCTTTATTTTATTGTGTGAAAAATCTGCAGAAAAAAAAAAGGAATGGACATGATCAAAGAGATCTTCAGAGATCTGAGTCAGATTCTGACCTCCGTGGCACTGATGTAAATGCCAAGTAGCTGGAATGAAGGGAATGGAATGCCACAGTTACAGGACCAACTCCTTTTGGGTCTTGTAATTAGGGAGACAAGATGTCCCAATTTTACAAGGACAGTTCCAATATTGGGGGCTTTTTCTTATATAGGTGCCTATTACCCCTTATCCCTCGGCCTGATTTTTCACATTTGCTATCTGGTCACCCTAAGCGGAATGCATGACTCAGGTGATAGACCATCTGCCTTTACCTGTACTGAGGTGGAATCTTCTGATTCTTCCATATTTAGACAGGGACCCTTCCCCCTACACAAACTGGTTATCATTCTGCAGACTCAAATGAGGCTTGGATACCTATTCTTCTTCCCTTTGGGAATCTGTGACCAGCATTATTAACCAACAGCCTTCTTAAAACAAAGGGTTTTATTATTATCATCATCTACCAGTTGGAATAAAGCATCAGTGAAGAAATATGATTTTCAAACAACAAACAGCCTGCAGGTATATTTAATCTCATCTAATCTTATACTTTCTTCTAAACTTTCTAAAGTTAAGTTATATAGGTTTCCCCTTAAGTTACAGGAACAGAACAGAAACAGTTTACCTTTTCCTAAGAACTTCAGATCCTCCCCTGAGTGTAAGGATCTTTAATATTTTGAATCCCTTTTGCGTGCATGTGTTTGTGTGCACGTGCTGCCAGTAGTATATGGAAAACTGTTAAACATTACAAGCTATCACTTTAATTTGTAAGGGGTTTCCTGGTCCTGTTTGTAGGCTAGGGTTATTTGGGGAACCATGTGATCAGAGTCAGTCTGCAGACAGACAGCCTAGAGCAAGATAGGTTGAGTTGTGCCTCTGATTTTAGGGACCCTGCTTTGTCTTTTTCTGTTTTGGGGTTCTTGTGTATTAAGGTTCTGAATTTTTAAGAAATAAAGGAGTGTTAGATTGCAACCCTCCAGCAACAGTTTAATGTTTTTATTCAAACTTCTTTGTGTTTATGCTCTGAACCTAACGTTGCCTGGGAGAGTGGGCTAGAGCCATTAAGCTTACTCACACTGGCATCATCTCAGAACAACTGTTAAGGGGCCATTAGAAAGGGAGTTCTCTTCTTGATCTCAACTCTGCTACACAGACACATCCAGGCAAAGTATCAATAACTATGAAAGAGCACCTCTACATTAGTCAAATGGAAGCATACTAGATTTACAACAATGTATAAGATATGGTTCTTCGCCATGTCCACCTTGCAACTCACATATGGGCAGTACTCCCAAGAGGTGGAAAAATAAAGCAGAATAAAGAAGTACAACATGACTTTCCAGCCCATGCAAGTTCACTTTCGAACCCTGCAACTGACCCTGTGTAATTTGATTCAAAATGTATGTAGTCTCAAATAATACACTTGCAAAATATATGCCAAGTGTAAGGGTACTCACATGATCAATGCTTAAATCAGTACAACTCTGTGGGGAAAAAATCCTCTAACATACTGGTAGGACTATTCTACCTTTCTGTAATTGGGTAAGACAAACTATCCCATGGGGTATAATGTAAACATGCTTCCCTGTAATATGAAAAATTTCAGAGTAATTGGAAACAAAGAAGTAGGACACTGTTAATTTAATTGTTAAGAAATAAGTCTGATCAAAGCTGTAGAATGTGAACTGCATTCTTGAATGCAAGCAGCTTCATTTAGAAAATGGAGTTAACAAATAAGCAAGTATATACATTGGTAGTGACTTATGATTATTCATATTTGATTTACAGTATGCCTTATATTCAAGTCTCCTCCATAATTTACATTTGTTAGCCAGCTTTCTTCTCTCTTTCCTTTCTGACTCCACACCACTGCTAAGACATATGCCACTGAGATAAGCATATTATCTTCCATGAGTGCTGCAGTCTACTTACTGAGAAAGCCATGCACAATACCACAGTGCCGCTACTGCTGATACAGGATTTAGCTGGAACTGATTCCCTTGGGAACAACTCAGTCTCCTCACTACTGAGCCAAGAATGCTAAATATTAGGAAACTCACTGTGACCTCTCACAGAATCCCAACACCAGAGGGCAAGGGGCTCACTGGTATTAGGTAGTAAACTTCAGCCTGACTAGTTCAGCGTACCCCAACTCATGTATATCATAATCTGTATTGAATAGGTGTCATGTAAGGTATCATTAGAAAATGAATAACATACTGATCATTAATATTCTTGTGCAGTGTATGTATGGTAAACATCTAAAGGACTGTACAAATGTGAAGGAAATGTTCAAAGACAGTTTAGTCTCACAAGACTAGTCTGGGAAATGGGTAAACAGTTTTTTTTTCCCCAGACACAGGAAGGGCTGACACCTCCGTCCAGGTGCAATTGGCACAGGCCTTCCGACAGCAATTCTGGGCCCCAGAGCAGTCTTTAGGGAGGTGCGGGGCCTAGGGTGGAAGTGATGAATCTGTCACTTCTGAGACCAACCACACTGGCCAATTGCATCAGTCCATGGGGCCCCCCCAGAGCACATGGCCCAGAGCAACCGCTACTCCGTGTGTGCCTAGGAGCCCTGTGGACCACTGGGCAATTTAAAAGGGCCTGAGGCCCACTACCACTGCGCGGCAGTGGCTGGGAGCCACCAGACCCTTTTGAATCACCTGGGTCCCTAGGCAATTGCCTCCTTTGCCCTGCCCCTGTTGGCAGGCCTGAATCTGACTCCAGGGACAGATCAATTTGCAGTGTTGAAAGCAGGGAAGAAACCAACATGGAACCTTCTGCATGAGTCTCTATGGCACCTTTCCTCACAGAAAGGGCACAGACTTTGAGAAGGATACGTTTCAAGAGTTCTGTGGACTACGAAAGAGAGGTGCAAAGAACCCTAAGTTATCTTTCACATAAGAAGACAAAGGAACTGAGCACTTTGAACTTTATGGGAGATCCTGACCAAGAGGGAGGTCAGTCATCTTAATGGAAGGAGGTATGATAGGAATCTTACCTTGAACCAAAACTGTAGTTTTGTTTAGTGTTACTCACTAGAAAGGGTTTTTCACTTTCAGTTGTTTATAACCATTTCTGACCTTATCTCTGGTACTTGAACTCACTTAAAACCTCTTTTTTGTTAATAAACTCGTTTTATTTTTAATCTAAACCAATCCAGTGCTGTGTCTGAATTGAAGTGATTGTTAATTCCAATTCAGGCAACAAGCTGCTGTGCTTTTGTCTCTTTAAGGGAGCAATGGACTTTATTACTTCTCTGGATGTTCTAGGAAATGGCTGGACATTTCAGGGCAGATGGTTTTGAGGAAATCCAGACAGGAAACTGCAGCAGCAAAGCATTTTAAGGCATTCAGGGTTACAGGACAAGCGGTAACACAATCTCTCACTGGCCTGAATTGCACCCCAAAATGTGACATTCACCTCCATTACAAAGGATTGAAACATAACTCCTATTCACACTGCCAGAGAACCCAAAGGTCAAAGTACTATAAGGGAACTTTAGTACATTTCTGTCTTATGACAGAAAAGGCACAGCTAGCTAACAGGCCATATTCAGGTGATGTATGCTGAAGACGAATGATCCACTTTACAATGCATCTCACTCAGCTCATGGTTCATTATGTTCTTTATTTATTGTGCAAGAGTGGCACCACAATTTAATGTCCACCATCCTACACATTTCAGCATATTCACAGTGATAAAATATCATCTGTCATGTTTGATATTCTGCTTGGATGTTTCAGCCTCATTCAAAATGTAGCAAATGTAATTGGAAAAATTATTAAGATTTATATGAGAGAGGCTTTTCACAGCAACTTAACTGCCTTACAGCTTTTGGCTGGATGTTATTTTTACAGGTACTCTTTCATGTTTCACTTGAAATTACCCAAAATAAAATAGCCAGAGAAAATCAGGCTATCAGGCAAATTTCTTTTCCCTTGAAATTCACATACCATATAGGATGTTATTGGTAGGAATGAACAAATTCAATATCTTCAAGGAAGAGGCTATAGCAGCAGGAAGAAGTGACATTTGACTTGATGAGCTCAAGTAACTTCTCTCAAGTCCTTGTGCTCTTTAGTTTTAACTATGCTTTCTGGAACCACAGAGCACACTGTGCCCCCCAGAATATTCTATATTTTATTTCAGCAGTAGCTTGAAGAGCGCTTGGTGGAGAACTTTATAACAAAGTTGCCAAAGGGAGAAGATCCATGAGGAGTTGAGGCTAGAGGAGCAGTGTAGGAGCATTGCGGACCCATGAACAGTAGATCCTATTGAAGTATCATGGAAGAGGAGGAAGAGGCCAGAGTGCAATCTATCACTTCTGAGAAAGAAATGTGAAATACAATTTTGTGTGTCTTAAAAGTGACTCAGGATTGAGGAAGGAGTAACAAACTGAGAGATTTTGCATGCCATCGGAACTAGTTTGTTCATACCTAGATTCATTAACTGTAAGCCCTATAATTATTATTATTCATATTAGGATACATCCTGAAGTCCCAACCAGGATTAGGGCCACCTGTACTTGGTAATGTACAAAAACATAGAAGACATGGTCCCTGTCCTTCAGAGTGGTTACCTGGAGTACGGTAGATCATGTAGCACAAAAAGAAATGGTATATTTTTTAAAAAAGGTATATATGGCTCTCTGTGGCTGATGCCAAGGTTGGAGATGCCCACAAGAAAGGGAAAAGAGCCCTCTTCCTGAGCACAGTACAAGCACTAGTTATTGGTAGAAAAATGAGATAAGAATATTTCCAAAACAGGCTCAGGAGCATCTCCTCTCTGATGTTATGCCTTGCTTTTTATATACAAACACACACAAAACAGAATTATTTGAGAAGTGCACATGTGAGCAGGCACAATAGTATTAAAGTTCTTGGAATCTCTGTGAGGGTGCGGGAACAGAGCTCCTAATGGACAGAATGTTCTACCCACCAATAGCAGAAAAAAAAAGAACCACATTATTCACCATTCTAGCTATGAATAGTCAAACCTGAATCCTTTTATAATTACTGTGCATTATTCATTTCCTCCAAACTGTGTTTGCTTTAATTATGGTTTCCAGAATATTAAAAAAAAAACAGAAAGGAGTGAAATGTGACATATCAGATCAAACTATTAGCACGATCTGTTATGAAATATGCTGAGATGTGACATAACAAACTGATGCAACTGAGCAGAATGTGTCATCCTGTCTAACTGTTCTATAGGGGGAGGGGAGATGAGTGTGATAACATTCTTTTTAAGACAAATGAGATTTTTAGAAACTATTTTAAAGTATTTAAATATAAAACCAATGATACAAAGCTAAATATAACAACAACCATCTGTGGACAAGCAACACACACACTTTAGAAAATCAAAGTCCTAGACTGCTACATCACCTTCCCACACAAGATTTCTTGTGAACCACTCATTTGCATATCTGTCTTCATTTAAAGATAAGTGTTTCCCATATCATGTGGAATTTGTCAATGTTATCATATCTTATGTATAAGATTAATGACATGAAGCAACTTTTGCCATATCAACATACCAGTTGGGGACACAAGAACTTTTCTACCTTCCAAACCTTAAACACTTTGCAAAATGAAGGACAAACAGAGTTTATTTTTAAAGAGACTTTTGCCGTTACATGTTCTGAAGTGGAAATTATTATTCTGGCTCACCTGGTATTTTAGGATTCCATACAATTTCTATAAAATTTATAACATTTGAGCAAAATTCTCTATTAGAGCATTGCCAAACAAAATATCCCAAATTATCAACAAAACAGATAACACTGCAAATGCACAGAATTATCCATTAACCACATTAGTCAAGCATGTGGCTAATTTTAAGCATGTGAGTAGTTCCATTGACTTCAACAGGACTACTCTCGTGATTAAAAATAGGCAGGTGCTTAAGTACTTTGCTAAGGGGGGGAGGGGTAGACAAGAATATATATCATGGTCAAGAGAGACAAGGTGGGTGAGGTACTACCTTGTATTGGACCAACTTCTATTGGTGAGAGAGACAAGCTTTCCAACTTACACAGAGCTTTTCTTTGTGTCTGGAAAAGGTATTCAGTGTCACAACTAAATTTAAGGTGAAACAGATTACTTACCATAAGTAGTTAACATGTTTTTCAAGGGAACAGTCAAGGTGAATTGGCCATTTAACACCTCTCCAGCCAGAGAGGGGAAGTAGGAGAAAAAGATGGGATGGGAGTGGAGTTAGTTGGTTATAAATTGTTGTAATAATCCATAAATCTAGTGTCTCTATTCAGTCCAGTTTTTTAGTGTCTAGCAAAGTTATGAATTTAAGCTTTCATATCATAGTCCAGTACATTTGCTCAGTCTCTCTCGGAGCATATAACTAATTCAGCTTCACACATCGCTTTTTAAGAGACTGAAATGCCCAAGTAGGATAAAATAATCTCAGTAACACTGCATACAGTATTGACACTAAATGAGAAGAGGCTGTTATTTTTATATCAAAAAGTGCTAGCAGCTCATTTGGATACTATGAAGAAGTTAACTGCAAAGAACTTGAAATGGACATTATATTTCCAGTGTTGACAGTTTCCCAAGTTAAACCCATTTGCAAGGATGGAAAGAGCTGGTTTAAATCCAGAAATAAGCAGCAATCCTTACTATTTCAGTTCCTCCCATTAAAAGGAACCTAACCCTCAAGAAAATGCATTTCAAAGGATGACTGAATTATAAAAGACAGGGGCAAAAACACTCCAAGTTATCACTCCCTATCCATCTCTTTCTTTTTCACCTAAGATGACAAAAGAAACAACCTTTAGACTTTGGGAGCAAATCCCAACCTCATACTTGGTCACCAATGTTACCAGGAACCTGAAGTAAGAATTTCACCTTAAAACAAGTCTAGTTTGTTAAGTTTAGTATCAGGATTTGTTTTATATTTATTTCTGTTGTAACCATTTCTGACTTTAATGCCTTACACTTGTAGTCACTTAAAACCTCTCTCCTTGTAGTTAAATAAACTAGTTTTACTCTTTAATTAAAAAACAATCCAGTGCTGTATTTAAACTGAACTGTGTGGGTAATTCCAAGTATGGTAGCAAACTGTTGTATATTGATCCTCTTAAAGGGACAATAGACCTAGTATATCTGGTCTGTCCAGGAGAGGGATAGACAGTGAAGAATACACTTTTTTAGAGGAAAATCCAGGACTGGAAATGTGTTCAGGTCACCCTGCAAGTAGTAACTAAGGCTGCTGGAAGCCAGAGTGTGGCTGGTGTTTGCTAAGAGGCTGCGGGGGTCAGAGTTGTTGGACCAGGGCTGTGGCTATACACAGACACTCAGAATATGACCTGCATGATGTTTGGCAGATTGTAAGGAGCCCAAATTGGGAGCTCCCACAGCAAAACATTGTGAGGCACCTCAGGTTGCAGGGCAGGCATGACACAGACCCTCACTGGTCTGGATTGCACCCCGGAATGTCATTTACCTACCTAATCCCACACCTTCCAGTGTCATTTTGAGGATTTTGAATTTATGGCAAACCTAAAGTGAAACTCAGCTGGAACTGCCAAAATGTTTGACCTGGATTCAGGTCAAATTCAGTGTAAACCCACCACAAGTTTACAGAAAGTTTATCTATATAGGCCCAAGTTTGTAATTTATGCTTTGTCTGGTTTTACTAGTAAAAGCTTCACACTGCACTAGTAATTGCCAATCAGAGAAGTTACATTGCATTAGAAACTAGAAGCAACAGAGATAATTGCAGTAGATGTACATATGCAATCATTGAACAGAAAGAGGTCTATATACTGACTATCTTAAATTATAGCAAGGAGGGATGGAGAGTATTAGAGATGAGCAAAAACAAACAAAACCTGCTGACAATTAGAATATCCATGAAAGAAATGAGATATTTCCTGAATCAAACGTAGCACAGATATTGTTCTATGCATAAAAAGAGATTAAGGCAACACACATAATTTACAAGATATTGTTCTTTCCAGGGAGCAGATTTCATTCAAACAAATCTTCTATAAACTTTTTCAAAAACCTATTGTAAGGGGGCGGGAAAGTGGGGGCCCACCAAAAGACAATGCAACAGGGAAACTGATATTTTTTCATTGAAAAACTTGATGGTGGAACTAAAACATTACTTTTTGTTTTGTTTATATCTTTTAGAAAGTCCATGCAATTATTTGTATTATTAATTATTATTATTGCAAGCCAACACTTTACTTATTAAAAATAAATAAAGCAGTGCTGCTTGCAATAAGTGTCTGGTACACAGGATCGCTAATAAGAAACTTAACTTTATTTCCTGGCCTCCATCACCTGAGCCAGTTGTGATATACAATGGTTGATATTCTTGTCACGTCAGAGGCAATTTCCTCTGACTCTATGGTCACTGTTACACTGCTTATATGAAGGGCTAATCTTCAGTTTATGTTTCGTGTTTGGTTGCAGTGTTATATAGGGCTTAACTGCAAGTTCAGCTTCATGCCAGACAGTGGCATGAAGGGGTGTAAGGAGCCTCCTTACTCCACTGTGTGGGCCATCAGCATTGCCATAACCTGTGCAGGAGGATTTTGCAAATACTAACTGTTCTTCACACTCATTCCATTCAGATAAGTGGGGTCTCTTTGCCCCTGTCCCTCCCCTGGCCCCAGCGACGCCCACATAGAGGGTAGAACAAGCGAAACTAGGAAAAGGCCTAGCATAGTTCACTTTTCCACCAGGATCGGTGGGAAAATAGGGGTAGAATTGTGTGTCTCAATTCAGTCCCTGCTGCAGCACAGCTATACAGTGCCTCTTATTTGGGCTGGGTTGAAAGATGTCAGCCCAGCACATTATTTTTAAAGTAGAGCTTCAGCCTGTGAGGGTATGTCTACATGGGAATAAAAGCCCCGGGCCACAGCCTCAGCTGGCCTGGGTCAGCTGACTCAGGCTCACAGGGCTCGGGCTGTGGGGCTAAAAATTACTGTGTAGTGTTCAGACTTAGGTTCACAGGGTCCCAGAGACTGGACTCCAGCCTGATCCTGAATTTCTACACAGCAATTTTTAGGCCCCAGAGCTAAGGTTGCGAACACTCCCTGACTTGCCAGCAGTCTCCTAGAATGACCCTCAAGCTCCCGGTGATTATTAAAGGCAATTTGGGAGATTTTAATAGGCCAAAGTCCAGTCTGTGGCACAGCAGGGCTAAGGCAGGCTCCCTACTTGCCATGGCTCATGGAAACAACCGACATGTTCAGCTTCTAGGTGCAGAGGTAGACAGGGAGTCTTTGTGTGCTGCCCCTAGCCCGAGCACTGACTCCACAGCTCACATTGGCAGAGAACCATGGCTCATGGAAGTTTCAGGGGTGGTGCCTGCAGGTAGAGGCACCGTGCAGAGCCACCTGGCTGCCCCCAAGCTTAGGAGCCAGTCATGCCAGTTCTTTCCGGTGCCTGAACCTCTCACCCCTCCCATACCCCAACCTCCTGCCCCTGCCCTGAGCTCCCTCCCACACCCAAACTCCTTCCCAGCACCCACACCACACACTCCCTCCTGCACCACTACCCCGATCCCCCTCCTGCACCCAAAGTGCCTCCCAGAGCCTGCACCCCCTCCTGCACCCCAATCCTCTGCCCCAGCCCTGAGCCCCCCCACCCCCTCAAACTCACTCTCAGAGTCCACACCCCACACCCCCTCTTGCACTCCAACTCACTGCCCCAGGCTCATCCTGAAGCCCTCTCCCAGACTCCAAACCCATTGACTCTACCCCCATCCCAGAGCCCACACCCCCTTCCGCACCCCAACCCCCTGCCCAGTGAAAGTCAGTGAGAGTGGGGGAGAGCAAGCGGAGGGAGGGGGGATGGAGTTAGTGGGGGTGGGGCCTTGGAGAAGGGGCTGGCTAGGGGCGTGACCTCCGGGCAGGGCAAGAATATTTGGGTTTGTGCGATTAGAGAGTTAGCAACCTTACCCAGAGCCCACGCCCCATGAGCCCGAATGAGTTGATCTGGGCTAGCCACAGGACTTTTTATCCCCATGTAAACATACAGTGAATCACTGAGCCCCTTTTGGGAGATCCAGAATGTCTCATTAGCATCAAACTTTATTGACATCATTGAACACTCTGCACCCCTCAAGAATGTATTCTGCTGCCTATAGGATTGGGACCTTAGACTGTAAACTTCTTGGGACAAGAACTATGTCTTCCTTTATGATTGTCCATTGTGGAGAACACCGCTTGCTATCAGTACAATAGTAAATAATACACGATGAGAAAACACCCTGCTACTCAGGACTGTGCCTTAATGTCTCACACTTGTCTTCAGTACATAAATTTGTAAAGAAACTGAATCCAATTGTTAGCTTTAGCAGTGTTATTTCAGATGAGGGGAATAAAAGTTTTTAAAATTCTTTTAAAAATTCTGGTGTATTGTCTATTTAATCACACTGGTGATATGAAAACTACACAGTTCACCACCAAGATCAGAAGGGACCATTGTGATCATCTTCTCGTCTCACCTTGTGGTCTCACCTCACCATAGAACTTCCCTGAAAAAGCATTTTTCCAAAAATAAATAAATGAATAAATAAATAAACAAATAAATAATTTGTCAAATGATGGAGAATCCACCATGACCCTGGGTAAATTGTTCCAAGATTTAATCACCCTCACTGTTGAGAATAAAGAAAAGGAGTACTTGTGGCACCTTAGAGACTAACAAATTTATTAGAGCATAAGCTTTCGTGAGCTACAGCTCTCTTCATCAGATGCATTTCCACCAAATGCATCCAATGAAGTGAGCTGTAGCTCACGAAAGCTTATGCTCTAATAAATTTGTTAGTCTCTAAGGTGCCACAAGTACTCCTTTTCTTTTTGCGAATACAGAGTAACACGGCTGCTACTCTGAAACCTGTCATTATGCAAGGAATTGTTGAGAATGTATGCCTTATTTCCAGTCTACATTTGTATAGCTTCCACTTCCAACCACTGGATTGTGTTACACCTCTGTCTGCTAGATTGAAGAGCCTATTATCAAATATTTTTTTCCCCATGTAGGTACTTACAGACTAATCACCAGCCCTTAACATTCCCCTTCTTAAGCTAAATGAATTGAACTCTTTAAACTTGCCTTGGGTAATTGGTAAGTTACCTGGAATGAGAGGTCTTTATGTTTGGTTTTTGTTTTTTTGAAGAGGTGGGGATCAGGCTTATTTTTTTTAATAATTTACTAAAATCACATTAAAAAACAAACAAACAGAAACAACATTCCCAGCTTCTTCTGTACTCTCCTACATATACAATGATAAAAAATAAAAGTACATTTTTTAATAGGGAATGTGTGGGGGGAAAACATGATAACACTCTCTTCCTAGCATAATGAGAAGTGGGATATTGCCAGAAAAAATCCACTGTGGTAATTTTCAAGATAACAAGCATTGCAGTACAGTACAAAGGGAGATTGAAATAGATACACAGAAATAAAACAATTCAAACAGATTGTACTAGCCATGAGAATGTGTAATTATGGTAGAAGTAGTCCAGGGCATGATCTCTTAGGAAATAAAAATGACTGAATGAAGAAGCCATTTATCTGCAGCACATTATTTCATAATTAATAATATTTCTCCAGCTAACTATCTGAAAACTAGGGGCTATGTTTCAATTATACTGGTAACAATCTCAAGTAACTTCAGAAGAGTTATTCCAGATTTACACTGCTGTGACAAGAGAAGGATTTTGCACTCAGTATCTACCAGACCTGTTAATTCTAGTTTGCTCATTTGTAGTTATACAGCAACCCGTTTTTATGCTTACCTTAAAAATATGGGTTTCAGAGTAGCAGCCGTGTTAGTCTGTATTCGCAAAAAGAAAAGGAGTACTTGTGGCACCTTAGACACTAAAAATTTATTTGAGCATAAGCTTTCGTGAGCTACAGCTCACTTCATCGGATGCATTTGGTGGAAAATACTCCCCTCTGTATTATGCTCAAATAAATTTGTTAGTCTCTAAGGTGCCACAAGTACTCCTTTTCTTAAAAATATGGTACATCTGAAGCAATTTGGGCATGTCAGTCACAACCGTAGAAAGTTCTGACATTCTCTGCTCTGTGCTGTTTGTTCCAACTCTCGCCATCACAATCTCTTTACTTCAACTTCACTCCACACCTGTGCATTATACTCTCTTCTCCCCAGCCATGTCCCCTCATTTCCCTTCCATTTATCTGATCTCCTTTAAGCAAACCTATCCACTCCCCCCCAAAAATCTGGAACTAACATGGTGTTTACCACAACCACATAGTTCCCTCTGTTTGTGTGTTCTACTCCTTCCCACCAACCTGTCTTTCTTGTGTATTTAGGTTGTAAATTCTTTGTGGGAGGAACTATCTACTACTGAGTTCTACAGTGCCTAGTACAGTGGAGCTCTATTTTTGGTAGGTCCTTAGACACTGCCATAATAAACTTGATTAATAACTAATGATAATTTCCTATCCTTGTCAGAATCAGTTTCCTTATCCTTTTACACAACTATGGAATAACTATCGTAATATTAATTATGTAAATAAGTGTAATGAAGCAAAGTATTTTACTCTTTCTCCAACTTGTCTTTTAACTAGTTAACCTTCCTATCCTAGATCACATTTTACTGAGGCTGCATACAAAGGAGCAAGTGAAACAGCTAGCTAGCTAGCTTAATTGCAGGTTATTGAAAAGGTTAGAAGCACTGTAGTGAAGCACACTGCAATAATTCAAAGAACAGATCAGGTTTTACCATTCAAGTGCTTCTTTTATATGACAAAGGCCGAAACATAAATAGAAGATGGAATAACATTGCAGTAAATGTGTTGAAAACATTGTGATAGACAGAACGCTTTTGAGGTTATTATTCAAAAGTAAATGTTTGGCTAACTTCTATCAACTTACCAAAAAAAAAAAAATAGGTCAGAGCCTCAGTTGATGTAAATCAGCATGACTACATTAATTTCAAGTCAACTATCCTGATTTATACTAACCGAGGAGGTGGGTTGTTCTATTCATATCATATAGATTTGTGGGATCCTTCATAGAGCTGCAGAGTTTGGCCAGTGTGAAGGGTTTCCCCTAGGGTGCCACCTGCAACTGGGATACCACTGAGCCCCCCGACGCACCAGCCTGGGCTCCCTCTCACAATGTACTGCTATGATAGGTTGCCAAGATCTCCAAGCTTGGTCTTTCACCAGCATACGCACACATAGGGACTCAACCAGCTGCAGTACTTACAGGTTGCTGTGACCAGCTCTGCATGGGGAGGCTAAAGATAAGGAACTGCCCAGCTGCTCAAGAGCACACCTCCCTCTGGAATGTAAACCCAAAATTATACCATCTTGCACTGCACAGAGATCTGTACAGCATAAGCTCATGAAACTCGCCCCCTCCCTCAATGTGGAGAGAGAATATACAACAGCTTTTTGCCCAAAGTTATAACTCCCACACACGAGTCTGTGATAAAGCAAAAAGAAAATTTATTAACTGCAAAAGATAGATTTTAATTGATTATAAGGGATAGCAAACAGAACAAAGCAGGTTACCTAACAAATAAACAAAAACGCAATCTAAGCTTAATATACTAAAGAGATCAGATACAAGTAGCAAATTCTTACCTTAAATGATGATTTAAGCAGGCTGCAGGCTCTTAAGGGGCAAGCTGCACTTGCTTGCAGCTTAAAAACCCCAGATATTCCTTTCACAGGCTAAAAATTCTTTCAGCCTGGGACCAACACTTCTCCCCAGTTCAGTCCTTGTTCCTAGGTGTTTTCAACAGTCTCTTTTGGGCAGGGAGTCAGTGAAGAACCACAAAGATGTCACTCCCATGCCTTAAATAGCTTTTGCATATGGTGGGAACTCTTTGTCTCCAAGCTTGGTTCCCATGTCTTTCAGTGGAAAAACACTGGTATTCCAAGATGGAGTCCAGTACCAAGTAATCTGGTCACATGCCCCTGTAGTGTCACAGCAGCCATGACTCAGAGGCTGTTTGTAGTATCCTCAGGAAGGCTCCCTGGTGGGAGATTAGCTTCTTCTAAGACCTATTGTTCTCCCTAATGGTCCATTGATTTGAATGGGCCCTTCCCAGCCAGCCATCTAGACTGACAGTCTTTTGCCTAATGGGCATTCCCCAGGTGTAAACACATTAGTAATAGATACAAAGACAATATTCCTAACTTCAGATACAAAATTGACACATGCATACAAATAGATAATCATAGTTAGTAAATCATAACCTTCCAATGATATATCACATGCCCTATCTTACATAAAATACATTATGATTATGTCATAATCATATCATAGTAATATTAATATAAATAATATGGGGCACAGTGTCACAGCTAGTCTCCTCAATTTTTTTGTGAATCGTGAATAATAAGTTTAACTGCTCTTTTCAGCTGATACCACTGCATGGGTTACTTTAAAGGAACCTGACAACTTTATTTTAAAACATAGCTAAAATTTAATAAATTAAAAAATATCCAGTCTCAGATAGAATAGCTTTTTGGTTTTGTCTTATGTTTTGAGATATTCCTTTTAAAATATAAAGGAATACTTCGTTTATTCTGATGTTTATAAGTCTTTTCCACTGCTGAAAAAAATGACTAAACTGTCAAACAAGCTTTTAGGGGGAAGGATGATGGTACACTTGAGGGAATTGTGGGGTGAGAGGCATTTCTGGAGTTTGAGTGGTGTGTCTATTTGCCAGATGTCATAAAGTGTTACCTTCATTTGATTATTTAAGGTTTAATGCATTAATTTGTATATTAGTATTAGAACTGCTGGGAGTTATTGCAAGATGAATCATTTTCAGAGTGCTCAGAGTTTTGTATGGGCTTTTTCTTTTATGCCAAATCTATATAAATAAATAATAGAAGCAAAGTGAAGAACACACAAAGGACCAGATTTTTCAAAGAATCTTAGTGCCTGATTTTCAAGTGATCACCAGCCACAACTGGGACCAGATTTTCAAGAAGAGCTCAGCCTCTTTTAGGCACATAGTTAACATGCTATCAAAATCCATGCAGGTATTTGTCCAGGCTGTACTAAGTGTATGAAGAGGTCAGATTAACAGCATTATGTTAGCTTTATGATGCTGTATCATTGTGGATTGCATCAGGATAGTAGGAGTCAAAATAGAAATCCTTTCCTCTTTCTAAGCCCTGGTCTACACTGGGTGGGGAGGGAATTGATCTAAGTTACACAACTTCAGCTACGTGAATAACGAAGCTGAAGTTGACGTACTTAGATCGACTTACTGTGGTGTCTTCACCTGGGTGAGTTGACTGCTGCCGCTCCCCTGTCTACTCTGCCTGCGCTTCTAACGGCGCTGGAGTACAGGAGTCGACGGGAGAGCACTTGGGGATCAATTTATCGCATCTATACTAGACGTGATAAATCGATCCTTGCTGGATCGATTGCTGCCCGCCGATCCGGTGCGTAGAGAAGACATACCCTTAGAAGAGATGTCTTGGATCTGTATTTAATAAACTCCCATGTGTCAACATTAATGTCATTCTTCAACAGCTCCTTATAGAACCTCCTCATGCTACACAGCAATATTATGAAAGATTTAGATTTCAATTACTTTAATAATGTATTTGTTATCAACATTAGTATTTTTAAAGAGGCAAAATTAGACACAACCACCAATTTCAGTCAGAGATTTACAGACGTAAACCCCCCCAAAACAGGGCTTTCAAGCTATGACAATTTGAGTGAGGGAAACTTCAAAAAAGTTTGAGTGATATTTTAAATATTACAATAAAATACATAATAAAATTCTTCTTACAAAAGAGATGGTTTAAAAAACTGCCTGGAAATAAATGCAAATTGAGTTTCCTCCCTCCAAAATATTATGGGATGTAATAATTCACACCCCAGACGGACTGTTAAAACAGTTTTGTTCTGATAATAAGTAGCAAGGCCAGGCACATAAATTCAGATAACACATTTCAAAATTTAGAGCTTCTCTCAATCCTGTTATAATAAATCTTTAGAGGCTTTTTACAGATACTGTTGACTTCAGTAGTGAACCACCTAGGTACAAGCCCTACCTAAAAAAATCACTAATTATTTTTGAAAATCTTGTCCTAGTTTTCCAAGGGGGACTAGGACACGAGAATCAGGGGGGAAACCTTAGCCAGTTTTACTTGGGCCCACCAGAAACAAGATTTTCCCACTTCTATTGTTGCAGGATGTTGGTCAGACCATTTCAATTTCACTTTCCACTGGGGTCAAGAAAGGGAGGGGTCCAGTTGTAGGGACTGTGTGCATTTTTCTGTTTTATAGAGAAGTTTAGGCTTTGCAAAATGTTCATGAATTTTGTGACTTTTGAGAAGCTTTCAGTAATTAGACATCCAGGTTGTTGGCCTGGGTATGCAAAATGTCAAGAATATTCTCTGGAACAGAACTCCTGTACGTATAGATTAGCTAGTGTACAAACACAATGTTGTAATAGGTTTCCTTTCCTTAAGGCAAGGGCGGGTGGGGGATTGGGGCCAGAGGGACAGTGTAAACCTGCTGCCTCAAGTGCCTTCTGAAGCAACTTGCTTTTTCTTTTACTCTTCTCCTCAGCAAGGAAAATGGCCCTTTGATTGACCCAGCACATTAAATATTAACAGAATCTTGTTAATTTGAGACTTGCTGCTTAAGGTAAAAACCGGGATCCAAAACATGGCCCTCAGCACTTGTTTGCTCAGCTATCATGCTGACATCTGTTGCACTAGGTATTTAAAGGAGAAAACTTCATGAATTATCTATTCTTCTGAGTTTAGCCTGGGGGGGGGGGAAGAGTAACCTTCCTCATTCCACAGGAATACCAACAGCAATGTGTCGAACGACTGAAGATATATGCGGAATACTAAGTATGTTCACATATCATGAAAAAAAACTGATATGTAAATTTTCTAGTCCAGCTACTTCACTTCTCATTTCATTTTTGACTGAGGGTTTGTCTATACTTAGTGCTGTGGCTGTGCAGCTGCTTAATGAAGTGTAGTGCTTAATAAAGATGCTACCTGTGCCAACAGGAGAGCTTCTTGCATTGGCATAGGTACTCCACCTCTCTGAGAGGCGGTAGCTATGTCAACAGCAGACACCCTCCCATTGACATAGTGCTGTCTATGCCAGGGGTTATGTCAGTATAACTACATCATTCAGGCGTGTGGATTTTCCAAGCCCAAGTCAACACTTTTCAGCCTGCAACCCAAAGTTTTTCTATCTACCTGCTGAAGCCAAGGATATATCATAGAGTCCCCTGTTTGTCACTATTTCCTCTTGGATATGATAAAGATTTGTGGGAGCAGAATTTTTGTCCAAGAAAAAAAATATCCATCCTTGGTTTATAACTTAAAATTCAATTGTGTTATTGTGTACAATTAGGAGGAATTTTTGCCTCTCCTTTCAGATGACCTTGAGGTAATTTAGCTGATATTAAGGGTCATGAACTCAGCTGTTGTAAATAAATGTACTTATTGATTTCAAGGATATTATACCAATTCATATCAGCTGAGAATTTGTCCTTCCATGTTAAAAAACAAAAAGTTCTTTCATATTTTTTTTTAAAACACAATAAATAAAAGGGATTTTTATTCATTCCCTACACAGATTTGTGTAATTCAAATACTGGTCTTCCAGTGTGCCAGTCAGAGAGATTACAAACAATGCATTAATTTCCTTTTAAAGGTGAATTGCTAAGCAAATATATAGAGATTGGTTCTTTACGGCTCCTTCATCATGCATAAAGATGGACTCTAAAAAAAAAAGAGTTTATCTGCTTCTTGCTACTTGCATTAGAAATACCAGGTTTTCACTCCTTTTTCCTTGCTGGAGGACTCTGGTATTATAAGCATATCTAATTGATATTACATGTGGCTAAAATCTTAGCTATACCATTCTCAACTCCCAGCTGAGGGGTAAAGGGAATATTGATTCCAAGCTTCCGTTCATAGTTGCCAACTTTCATGTGGTAAATAAGCACCCCAACTTTCACAATAAGACAAAAATCAAGCTAATCCCATTTCAAAACAAGACCAAAACAAGCCAATCCCTAAGAACTCCAACACTCTATGTGACTAGATCCCCGCGATGTGCAGTCTGGGCCCGTGGTGGGCCCGTGGTGAACCCCTGACTCTCTCCCCCCTTTGCCCCTGCTTGCCCCTTCCCCCTGCTTGCCCACCCTTGCTGGACGGCAATCCCAAAAAAAGAAGTAACAAGCAACTCACAAGCCAATTAAGCCAAAACCAATTTCTGTGGTTTTTTTTCTATGGGTCTGGCATGTCTGCTTCAGTTTCCCCTTCCTACTCATGCTTTCAATGGGAATACTCAAGTGCCCATGTGTAATTCTTTGAATGGAGATCCGAGTGATACCCTACTATACTATATCAACCACATGGGTTGGGAAAGTTTTTCCTGGGTTATTTTTATTTTGTAATACCAGCTTAAGTCCCATGTGGAAAAACTTTTGCAGTAAACACAGTGTCTCTACAAAAACCCTTAGTTTGGTTAAGTGACTGAACAAGGGAAAAAGAAGCATTATGATATTTGTTCTATATTAAGATAAACACATTGCTCGTTTGGAGTGCATTCAGCATAATTTTGCAGATGACGATTTTTTTCCCTAAAAAACATGATCAGACATTTAGAAAAATGAATCAATTTAACAAAAATATAAGGACATCAGAGAGAAAAAGTAAGTTTAGTCATTTTAATATCGGTTGTCAGAGAATGAAGACGTTTAAGTGAGACAATTTCAATTAGAGTGAATTATAGAGTGGATTAACGATTTATTCTTTACTTAACACTTTTAGTATAAAAGCTGATGAGGAAAAAAATCAGGAAGCATATGGACAAAGGCAAGTCAAAAGAGTTAAATTAGAAAAAAACAATATTTGATCATTTACACGAGTATATGAGATGGCTTCTTCGTGCCTTTGGAAAAGAAATAAGTATGTAAGAATTACCTAAAACACTTATTGCTTTTCACCTAATTAAATGAATTAAATTTGGCTTGAGCTACTAGTCTGCAATTCTCATATCAAATGCAAAAATATTTATTTTCATAATGAGAAAAAAGAATGGGTTGTTTTTGTTTTTGTTTTTGTTTTAAACCTCCTACTTTGTAGATGAAAGGAAAAAGTTGATAATGTGCTTTTAGTGAAATGCACTGTAGTCTGTTGGTATAGGTATTTGCTAGGTAAGGCATGGGTATAATTTAAGACAGTAATGTAATGAGCCTACTACAAGGCCTGTAAGACAATAGCTTAGCTAAACAAGGCATAAGGCCCAAAAGTGTTAGCATATGCAGCTAACCAGCACCCTAGATCATAAGATTTCACAAGATGGAATGCTGTAATGACTAAACTGCTCACAGGTAACCATAAGATGCTAGCTAATACCAGCTTGGGATATTTTAAGTTAGGAACATCAGCAGATGTATGACCAGAAGAGTGCCATGGCAACTAATTGATGTATTTCCAATAAGCTTGTGGTAAACAGAGTAGTAATATATGGGACAAGGGCACCCAAACATTAATAGGTTGAGAAAAATACAAATAAGGAAGAGGAGAGATCCCTGCTGAATGATCACTAGGTACAGTTTCATCAGAGTAACACATTGAATTGGCTCATTAGCACTGATCCTCCACTTGGTAAGGCAACTCCCATCTTTTCATATGCTATGTAGTTATACCTCCCTACTGTATATTCCACTCCATGCATCTGATGAAGTGGGTTTTAGCCCATGAAAGCTTATGCCAAAATAAATTTGTTAGTCTCTAAAGTGCTACAAGGACTCCTCGTTGTTTTTGCTGATACAGACTAACATGGCTACCACTCTGAAACTTGTCATTATAAAAGTGGTATCCCAGCCTTGAGAGATATAACTCTTGGAAGATGCCAGGATGATGACTGTTGATGAGGATGATGATGACTAATTCTTTTGGTCCTTATGCAAGAGATGGTATGAGTAGATGGCTACTCAGACACGCATTCTGTATTATCTCTATCTACCTTTGTGGGTTGGAGTGTTTATGATTTTAATTGTGTTCATAAAAAAAAATTCAAATTCAAAAGGCTTTTCCTAAGTGTGAGTGTTGCAACCCTGCATGTCATGGCTCAAAATTGAGCAGTAATTCTAATACTGGGCCTGATCTTGTCATGAGAACTAACCAATAGATCAGGCAACATCACTGAAATGATTTAACAATGGGCTTATTATTTTGAAAGCTATGATATTAAATCATTTCTTTTAAGTTTAAATAACAGATTTATTTACACACAAAACACAAAGGCCTAGTCCTCCTCAAAGTTGGACTGGGCTAATTGGCTTGAAGGCTTCCATATAAAACAACCCTGGTATTGCAACTTGGAAGAAATCCTTTTATTTTATGGCTCAAAATAATAAGCCTGTTAAACCACATAGATATATTATTGATTGTTATTTTGCCAATAGTATATGGCAAAGAGATTGACCAGCCCATGCACCCTCTCGTAGCTGGGCAAATCAGGCTCTTCCCTTACGGTGCTTCCAGCTGACAGCCACTACTAGTCTTGGGTGGTCTGGTTCTTCTCATGACTCAGCCATCTGCCTAAGTCACATTCACTTCCACCTCTTCTGAGGTAACAGAGAATCACACAAAATAATAGTCCAGTGACCTTATGACATGTCTTTGGCCCAACGCTGGGCTCAGTGGTCCTCACGCCCCTTAAATAGTTTTCATGTCATCTTCCTTGGTGGCTGGTATGGAAACCTAGGCCCTCTATCTACTCTGGGATCTAGCCCAAGGATCCTGTAACAAGCTGGACCATTTCCTACCTCAGTTTCCTTGTAGACTATTTTTTCCCAGACTCTTTCTCAACTCACTCCTTCACTGGCTCTTCTCCTCTCCCTGGGCTCTGTAGGTTTTCTACAAGCTCTTGTATAGAGACACCTCCTACAGGATTCTCTGCCAAGGTCCAGCTCCTTTTATGCCTCCCCACAGGTTCTTTCCGTGTCCATTTCCTTCTACTAGCCCTTTGTTAGAACTCCCTTTTCAGGAGAGAATCTCACGGCCTCTTCTCCCCCTGAACTTACTTCCCTTCTACAGTCCTGGAGTCCTTCCTTAATTAGTCATCCAGCTCCTCCCCAGCTAGGCCTAATATTAAATTGGGCCTGGCCTTGCCTCAGCACAAGCAGATGCAATAATTATTCTTTGGCTCCACTTAACCCATTCACTCCCAGTATTGGGTAAACACCACATCAGAGTATATTATCAACTTTTTTCTTTGAACTAGATTTCAATAGGAATTTTCTCAGAGGAGGGCTGAAGAACAGGCCCAATATATATTTGCATATACTATATTAGTTGCATTATACAATATTAAGGATTAATGAGGGTAGAGAGAGCACAAGCATTTGGTGGGTCTCAATGAAAGGAGTATGAAACACTCCATAAAGAGATGAAGTAGAAAGGGGGCAGTCTCTCCTTGCCCAAGAACTCCAAGAGACAACAACTTCACATTGCCCTTTACTATTCTTTCTGTCTAAATGAGATAAAGGAGCCCATAGTTAGAGATGGCTGAAATTGTGAGGGTTGTTTCATGTGAAAAAAATTTATATGATTATTTTTATTTTGTGCAAATTTTATTTTATTTTGACAAAATTCAAAAGTTTTTTTCATTGAAAAAATTTTTGCATTTAAAAAATATATATATATTTACAAATTATTTTATTTTCACTTTTTAATAGTTAAGAAAAATCCAGTGGGAGAAAAAAGGAGGGAGAAGTGAGAGAAAGTAGGGAAAAATCAGTTCCCCCCCAATTAAAAAAGTGGGTGATGGTGGTAAAGGGAGGAACTGAGGTGTTTAAAAGTGAGAAACAGTACTACTACATTTTGTTTTTTGTTTTGTTTTTTGGATGTTGTGTCACATTTCTCCAATGGATGGAAATACAAAAGTATTTTCTCCTTCACTTTCTCTAACCTTTTAACTTTTATCCCTATTTTGAGTGGAAAAATAGTATGGAGGGAATAAAAACCTGATGATGGGAATTCCCCCTCTATTTAAAAACATTTCATTTTTGTTTATTTAATTTTTTTATTTTAGTTTGAGAAATAAATTCTTCCAAAATGCATTTTTTTTTCACAAGACTACTCATGTGTTTGAACTTAAACATGTAGGCCCAGATCCTTACAGATACTTAGGTTCCTGATTTCCACTGATTACTTTTAAAGATTGTGGCCTACATTAACAGTGTGCTGGATCAGGGCCTGAATGAGTTCAAAATATATAATATGAAAAGAAGCCCATTAAGGAGATAAGAATGGCCATACTGGTTCAGACCAATGGTCCATCTAGCCTAGTATCCTGTCTTTTGATAGTGGCCAATGCCAGATGATTCTACGGGAATGAACAGAACAGGTCAACTACTGAGTGATCCTTCCCCTAATCCAGTCCCAGCATCTAAAAGTCCGAGGCTTAGGGCATGGGGCATGGACATCCAGGGCATGGGGTTGCATTCCTGACTATCTTGGCTAATATCCATTGATTGAGCTATCCTCTATGAACTTATCTAATTCTTTTTTTAACCTAGTTATATTTTTGGCCTTCAGCACATCCCCCGATAATGAGTTCTGCAGGTTGACTGTGTGTTGTATGAAGACATATCTCCTTATGTTTGTTTTAAACCCACTATTAATTTCATGTGGTGACTCCTGGTTCTTCTGTTATGTGAAGGGGTAAATAACACTTCCTTCTTCACTTTCTCCTAACCATACAAGATTTTATAGACTTCTATCATATCCCTCCCCAGTCATCTCTTTTCCAAGCTGAACAGTCCCAGTCTTTTTTGTCTCCCAACTGGAAACTCTTCCATACCCCTAATCATTTTTGTTGCACTTCTTTGTACCCTTTTCAATGCTAATATATCTTTTTGGACATGGGATAACCAGAACTGCATGCAATATTCAAGATGTGGGCATACCATGGCTTTATATAGTGACATTATAATATTTACTGTCTTATTGTCTATCTCCTTTCCAATGGTTAATAACATTCTGTTCGCTTTTTTGACTGCTGCTGCACATTGAGCAGATATTTTCAGAGAACTACCCACAATGATTCCAAGATCTCTTTCTTGAATGGTAACTTCAGTAGGCATTAGATTGGGGCCCTAATCAAATAAAATTATTGCAGAAAGAAAATATAGGGTGAAATCCTGCTCTCTGAAAGCCAAACAAAATTCCTAATGACTTTAATGGAGCCAGGATTTCACCCTGCAGAGTCTGACTGAATACTGGCTGACCAAAGTCATATGCAGTTATCTGGTGGGCAATGATATCCATCTTACACCAACTTGGAAGCAACAACTGTCCACTTAAACATACATAAAAACCCCGTTATAGTCAATAAATGAGGAAAAAATAATGGCAGAATAAAGATCAAGCACCCTATGGACTTGGCAGGTGAATGGAGGCAACTGGAGTGAAAGTTTTTGAAAGAGAAAATGTGACCAGTCAGACTTCCCCCTGACTCCAAGTGCTCAGCTGCCATTTCATTATCAGTTTGTGGCCCTTCCAGCAACACACACACACACACACTCACCATATTCTAATATCAATAGATTTACCAGCTAAGACGAAAATCCTGTGCAATTAAACTTTATGCAATTAGGGTTTTAAACAATTAAAAATAATCAATTAAATATTCATTCCATAGGAATCTCTGCTTATAATGGGCTTTGTTGCTTGGATGTGAGCAAGGAAAACACAGCTCAACATGGATAGAGGGATGAAATGTGAGAATGGGGTGGAGAGAGAAGGTGAGGCAGTGAAGCATATCTACAGAGATGAGGCATGGGGATCCCATCATACATTGTGGACTGGAAGGACATAGGGATTAAGTGGGTCAGAAGTCATCAGAGAAGCGGCATTTGGAGTAGCTGGGTGGGACACAAGAACATAACAAAATTAATGACTCAAGCTCGACTCTTCAGGTTCCTGAGAAACCCACACCAACCAGGGCAGAGCTATTAAGAGCCTAATGGAGCTGATGTTGTTAGTTACTTTGATTGGAAGCTTAGGGGAGGAATTTCAGCCCTGCAGAGTGTGGCAATTGCTACGTACACGCATTCCCCATTGGTTTCATCGATGGGAGAAGCAGTTTTGTTTTGTTTTTTTTTTAATTAAATAAAAGACAACATTTTACTATCTTTGCTCTTGAAAACTCTCTTTTGCAGGAGCCAATGTCAAAATCTATCTATATGTGAAGTTCTGTGATGTTGAGCGGATTTTATTGGCCAGATTAAGGGAGTCAAAGAAACAGACAAGTAGGAATACTTTTTAAAGGAAGGTGGGGGGAGAAGCGGAAGAGGAGGAATAGTAGTGTGTAACTAACAGTATCTAGGTTCCATATGCTGGAGAGAGAGATTTTAAGTATGTATATTAAGCAGAGAGAGAATGTATTTATGTATAGGACCCAATTATGTTTTCTTTTTTTTACATTGCATTTTACCTGTTTTATGGCTCATTGTACAATCTATGCTTTTATGCCTTTTCGACTCTAAAAATATTCACTGATCACACTTGAAAAATGGTAAATAGTGAATGATTATGTAAGAATAAAACCTCTGGTGATTGATATTCATAAATTCATAGTTTCACTGAATTTGCCATCTCCCTGAACCCTCCTGAAGAACTTTTGGGAAATTAGAGCTTTATTAGAACTGCAACAGAAAGCCCAATACATTAGTATTACGGAGGTATGCTATATTCCTGTCATTTTACAATATACATTTCCTGCTTCACTGACACCATTAGGTAATAATTTTCCTCTTTCCTCTGAAATGAAATACATGAAAAGAACTTCACATTCAGAGAATAAACTGATAATTTCCACCTTGCTGAAAATTTGTTTCCAGTATTAAAATGCAACCTTGTAAAAATTGATAGAACATTATGATACTTTAAACCTTAAGCATCCCTACCTATACACAGAAAAGAATAAAATGAAATTTATATTAAGCAACAGCAAGGGAGGTGAACTGTTTTTATGTCATCATATTAATAGTACAATTATACTGATGGCATTAGGAACATAAAATTCAATTACTGTAATTTACCTTTAATTGACTTGAAATGAGATAGGGGAGGATGGAGAAGTCTTAGGCTTCTACTGTCAATATTTAACATTTTATCACATCTGTTATTAATTTGTCTTGGAACTGCACAGTGGAGTCAGCACATATGTCAAAAACAAAATATAGGGTTTAATTTATACAATGGTTCACAAAAGAAAAGTAAATTAAGACAATGAAAAAAATCTAGGGTTACTGCTTGACCAAGGCTCATGTACTTTTAGCTTTCTTGACATGATCTCTGAAAAGAAATCAAATCTATAATGTTTTAATGTTGCAACAATTTCTATGACAGAAGTTGGAACTCTAGAGAAAAACAAACAAGACAAAAAACCCTCTCCCTTGCATACTATTGCTTATCCAATAAGTTGGTATCACTGGTAGAGCTCCTCTTCTGCCTGGACATTGACAATACTGCTGTGTTCATACCTGGGCCCATGTGCTCTTAAACTTCTCTTCATCAGAGTAGCCTGCAATGCGGTGTCTCCTCTTGGCCTCTTTGGCATAGATTCTCACTTACTTCTTAACAGAAATGGGTCCCCATGGCCTAGCTGCCCTAGGCCTCCAAGTCCAATGCTGACACCCTGTGGGCTTCAGCACACATTTACCACAGTTCCAATCTTGTGGGCCCCCTAGGTTTACAGTCACCTCCTCAGGTCAATGTAATAGTTGAAGCAAACAGACACACAAGCTTTGAAAGTGCACCAACAGTCACCCATTACCACAAGTAGTTCAAATAATATAAAGATCTAGACAAAACAACAATAAAACACCTATACACATTTGTCCCTCTTGGTTTCCTCACCGTTTTGAGCATTCTTTGGGTGTATGTCAGAGTCCAGGATCCTTGCTCTCCCATTGAGCTCCTAGACACAGCTTCTTCTCCAGAACTTGGAGTCTCTTCTCCATCTCTCTTGAAAATTGCCAGTCAGAGACTTTTCTTTTATAAACTCAGCCACCTTGTCAGGTGACTCCCTGGTCAGCCTTTCCAGGTGACTGACGTCTCCTACAAGGTGATCCACTGTTTTGTTTCCCCACTACCACCCAGAATTCAGACTTGATAAACTGGTTTGCTTTGGGCTTTAGTCATCTCTTTAGATGAACAACAAAGGTTAATGACTTTCCATTATTAACCCTGTGCCACCATCCCTTTTAGGCCAAGATGAGTATAAAATGGCAGAATCAAACTGGAGTTAGTAGTCTGACACAGATGCACAGAGTGAATCCCCAGTATCAAACAGAGTTCAGAAGCTGTTCACGGACAGCTTCCTCAAATTGTTACAACAGGCATTACTGATGGACAACTCAAGCCTAGAATCTATTATGTGGCTAATATGATTTTGATCCCGCATTCCTTCTTGGGCATCCAGAACTCCTCCAGTTTTAATAAGCTGGAGTTTTGAATGCACATGCAGTGGGGAATCTGGCCCTTGATTTGACTTATATTGTGAGTTAAAAACAAAAAGAATATTTGCTCTTATTATACATCTTCCTGAGCCAAGAAGCCATTCAACCTTCTCCATCCAGAGAAACCAAAGCTTTTTCCTCAAAAGAGGACAAAGAGCTCCTTCTGAATGGACTTTGCTTTTATTATGCAGGACATAATGGGGTACTAAGGTATGAAGATTTTATTGGCACTCCTTTGGGATACCCACATTACTAATTCTTGAACCATACTAAGCATATCCTTATACCACATTATACAATTATGTTCTCTACACATGCTGAAAATTAATGGAAAAATATCTTAGAAGCAATTTAGTGTTTTAGAAATTGTATTGAGCACAGTTTTTTTTGAGTAGATTGAGACCAAAAGTATAGATATAGAGACTTGATAACGTGGTACTTTTCAGGACTAAAAGCAAGTACTGTGTGCCTTACTGGAAAGCTGTCCACCTTTCTAAGGGCATAACCTGCTCTTTTTAGCCCTAATGGGTTGAAAAACTATTGGATCTTAATCCTGTCATGGGTGCAGGCCTGAATATTCCCTGACCTACCCCTGATACCAGTGTAATATTGATAGGGAAATAGCACCTCTGGATTGAGTCAGAGGAGAGATTAGGAAACATTTATCTGTCTTATTTATTTTTAAGTAGAGTCTCTGAAACTGTTGGGAAGTTTGATATGTAGGAGATGGATTAATGGGCAGAGTCAGGTTAAACTCTCAAAATTGTCAGATTAATACAATTTATCACATTGGTCTAGCTAGAACTGGTTGAATATCAGAAAATGGTCATAACTTTTTCAAACAAAGATACATTTGATGAAGGATATGTGACCAAAACTAGTTATCCTTCTGACTCCTATATGTGGTACATATTTAGATCAAACTGGGCCAAATTTCACTGACTTGATCAGCTTGTACTTTTCATGGAGGATGCTGTCTTGTATTCCAGAACCCAAGCTTTCAAGAAACAACAACAACATGCAGATAAAATCACAAATTGTGAATCAAATGTAAACCAGTGAACTCTGCCTAAGCCTGCACAGTTGGTCTAAAGATGTCTGAGAAGCATGAATGCACTCACTCATCTCATAGAGGTGTTAAATCTGAAGCCTAATGCTGATAATTTAAATATCAAGTATGTAAATTTATTCACTGATTGAAGTAAGAAGAGGAACAAAGAATGAGTGATATAACTTCATGAAGAACACACAGTAAAGAATAGGTTGATAGTTTTGTGAAATTTTGCCCAATCAACTTTGAGTGGCATTGGGAAGACAAAATGTCACAAAAGCGGAGAGTTCAGCAAGTAAGTAGAGCCAGTAGTAGTTTGCTCTATACCATCTCCCCTCACAGTTCTTGATGTGGGAGAATGGATGGAGAAAGGGGGCCTGGCTAGAGTGCTGCTGATCCCTGATGATCCTTGTGTGGCAGGCAAACTAAGGCATAACTTAGAATACTGGAAAACACATGGTCTAAAAAGATGTCTTTTCAGGGTCCATCTACATTTAAAACTCAGTGCTTCAGGGTAGACACTACCTATAATGACAGCAGGGATTCTCCCATAAGCATAGGTAATCCACCTCTCTGAGGCTTGGTCTACACTGCAGAGTTAGGTCGACATAGAGTAGTTTACATAGAACTAATTCTATAAGCATATATTCTAAAATGTAGCTCCCACTGATGTAACTTGCCCCCTACGCTGGGGTAAATCTTCACTACCCGCCGGCTCGTGATTGATCTATCGGGGATCTATTTATCGTGTCTCATCTAGATGCAATAAATCGATCCCTAAATTGATGCTTTGGCAGGAGGAGTAAGCAGAGTCGATGGGGGAGCCGCTGTGGTCGACTCGCCACCATGAGGACAGCTAGGTAACTCAAACTAAGATACTTCAACTTCAACTATGCGAATAGCTTAGTGGAAGTTGCGTATCTTAGTTTGAACCCCACCCTAGTGTAGCCCAGGCCTTACTTAATAACTGCACTTCCGTGAGAGACATAGTGCTTAAGTCAATGCCTTGTCAGTGTAAAACATTACATTGCTTACATCAACTGTTGCCTTTCAGAAACTGTCCCATAATACCTCACATTGACAGTTAAATTTGTGCAAGCACTCTTGGTGAGGATGCACACCACTGACACTAAAAGTGTAGTGTGGAAGTATAAAACTGATTCAATTACTGTGGTGGCTGTAACTTAGGTCAACTTATTTTTTTTCCATCTACCTAGCACTATGTACTTGGAATTTCAGTTGCTTTACCTATGCCACTAAGGGTGTGGATTTTTCACACTTTTGATCAACGTAGTTAAACTGACCTAATTTGCTAGTGGAGAGCAGAATTCAGTCTCTAAAAATCTGTGGGCTTAATCTATAGCTGTGGCTAAACTGTGCTTTATGTTTCTTTTTCACACCAAGGCGCCTCTTGGGGCTGCCCAGAATCCAACTGAGCCCTGTGCTGAGGCTTCTGTAAACTATTCCACAGGTCAAATTGGACTCCAGAATTGGAGGGTCTTAATAATGTCATAAAATGACTTTTGTCCTCTTAGCTGTGCTGAGCACTAGCTTGATTGCAGTTGAAGATTGAGCCCACACATTTTAGAGCTGGAATACCTTATTACAAGGGCTTACCTCCAAAATGCCTCATGAACTTTGACCCACATGCTACCACTGTGCCAGCATAATCTTGGAGGAGATGTGCTCTTATTCTAGCCACAACTCCTGACCTCTTTTCCATCCATCAGAGGTGAGTTTCATACGATGGTGGGATAGAGCAAGCAAGACTATGCTGATTGTATTTCCTCCCCCCTCATGTTGGTTTCCTTTAATTCCGCTCTTCTTGGCCTTGGGGAGAGCTATCCAGTCTTTTGCCTTTTGTCAATTTTCTTATAAGTCCCATTTGCCCTTTCCTCACACATAGAATATCTGTTTGTGGCTAGTCTGAAAAGTCCCATCCAAATTCATCCTCATACTGTTCTGCCTAGTTAACTGGGTTTTTCATATGGAAATGAGAGAAGTTATGAGAAAGTGGTGTAAACTACCTACTCAGTTTACAATTGGCTCAAGTGATAGCTACTTAAGAATTTAAATATACTATTTTCTCTAAAACATATATTTAAAGAAAAAGTGGGGGTTTTTTTGCTACAAAGCAACTGAAAATAAGGTAGCTCTGAACCCCATTAAGAGTTTAACTGGAACTATACATTTCCTGAGATCACACAACCAAGCAAAAGAATGGGTATTTTCATCTGGGGTGAAGTTACATACATAGAGGCTTAGGTAAACATTTGATAACAAGAAAAATAAATGAAGTGGATACAAAGTTGCAGAGTATGGGGACACTGCAGTAAAGAGAAATTCTGAGATTTGTACATTGAGTTTTGATGAGAATTGTGAATTTTTTGCTATTGAAACCTATTTCTACTCAAAGACTAATTCCAGAAATTGAACTGTCAATAAAATTAGGTAAGAATGATTAATTTGCCTTAATTCCCAGGGCAACTCCATTTAACTGAATACATATTCCTGATTAATTTGGCCCAGTGTCCTCTGATCATTCAAATTATTTCCTATAAGAAAATCGCTCCCTCCCCCCCACCTATTTCAATGGAAGTGGTTGTTGGTTGGACCCACAGCAATAAGACAGCACCAGAAAGGAAGAGGGGAAGTGGAGAATCCATACTTGTAAGGCAGGAGTTAAACCCTTCTTCCTTCTTGAGTCCTCTCCCACCCATTGGCCAAGCAAGGGGGTTAATGGGGCCCTTGCACTTTGTATTTAAACCCTTCATGTGCTTTTTAATGAGCCACCCCCATTATTCATACATGGGGATGGCAGCTATTTGACCAGGTACCAGCTTGCTGCAGTCATGAAGGCGGCTTTAGTTTACTTAAGTTTCAATCTGGCAATTTTTGGCATACATTCCATTCGTTTAGGATAGGGATAGCATCAGCAGCAGTATCTGAGGGGTTTGATTTTCTGAAGGCCCAGGCAATTGGGCACTAGAAATAGGACTATTACAGGACCTATGTTTGCCCTATCTATTGGTTGCAGGGCCATGCCATGTGTCTGACCAAAGCTTGTCATCTGTGATTGCAGGAAACATCAGAAGGTAGGTTGATGTCTGGAGTTGTAGGCACTCTATTGTGTACTCCACAAGCAGGCAGCCAAGTTGGGAAGTGGATTGTAGCTGAGCTTCAGGGTTGAAGCTGTCTGCCTTTAGGGGTAGGGAAGAAGAAGCATATTGTGGGATATGCTTTTGCCTCTTCTTCACTTGTTGATTGATAAAATACAGCCACTTAATGTCCAGGTTATTTACCTTAGTGAAAATTATCTTGGTTTTTGCATTGGAGTAAACTTGAAAATTAGGATTAAGAGAGAAGTGGAATCAATTAGGGTCGTACACAAGACTGGTTTGACCTTCAATGCTTCTGAAGCAAGTGTGGTGGGAGCCATTGAGCTAGCATGCATGGATAGAGCTGGCAAGAATGTGAACCATGAGTGACAATTTTAGATATACAAGGCTTGGTGTTTACACACAAAAACATCTAATATAGGCCTGAAACTTTAGTGATGATAGAGTGCACTTGTCAGACTCAGCAGCTGTCATTTGGCTATGTGTTGTTAGGGATTAGATTAGGAAGGAAACAGATACCAAGTTATGGGGATGGGTGGTGACCAAGCAAATTGCTGGTACCCCAGTGGCCAATGTGGATAAAGGGTAAAGGGTAAATGTGGATAAAGGGCAGCCCCCAAGAAGTAAATGAGACCTGAGTCTTTGGTGGTGGATCTTGTGTCTATAGGAGAAGGGAAGATCCGAAGACTTCATGGATTGAGATCCTCCCTTGGTATCCTCTATTTACTCTACAGGAGTCAGAAGTGAGTTGAGTCCTATGGAAGGCTGAGGTGGGTCAACCCAGAGTTTTTGGTTATGGTAGGAGCCCTGTAATGTACACTAGACCCAGTTAAAATGCCTAGTATGTAAGAGCGGGCGTATAAGTGTTAAAACATAAATAGAGTTGTGGCCTGCTGTTCAAATCCTTCCCTGTGGCTGCAGCTCAGTCATCTGCATGTCCTGATCAGTAACAGCATACCTCTCAAGTTGGTGTGCTAACTTTTCTTGATAGTAGACTTTATTTTGAAATGTTGCAAGTGCTGTACAAGTAGAAAATAGAAAGACTTATAAGCTTCTTAACAATCTAATATCAGGGGGCTTTGATGGATAAACTATAAACTCTTTATTAATATGATGGTTTGTTTAATTAAAGCTGGGCTATTGTGGCTTTCTGAAAGAAAAAAAGTACAACACATAGGGTGATGGTCTGTAATTTTGTGTTGCTTTAAAGTATCTACAAGTAAGTTTCCTAGAATCAGCTTCACTTTTAACTAAAGAACCTTGTCCAAGTATAATTATTTGAATTTGAAAATTGCACTAAGTATAAGAAAAGCAAATTAACGACATTCCTGTTACTACAAAAAACAAAACACAAACACACACACACACAGCTACACTTCACTACTTCTCTGTTGATATCTAATTTCCTACTGGTGAAGCAGGGACAGATTAAACTCTATCCTATTTGTGTATTGAGCCAGCAACATGTATTGTATGATTTCTTTCTGCAAAGCTCTGAAAACTTAGCTTTTTATTTTAATACAAAAGGTCAGAGTTGCTCTGTTTCATTGCAGTATTTTAAATCACACATTTTAAAAACTGTCTTTTCTGAACTGTTGAATGATGATGAGAATTCACTGAGGGTGCACTTAATGGAGTGATAGAGGACAGGTCTGTTACCACAAGGCTGATATTTTGAAATTGTTTAGGTGTTAGGGTAGGTAAAACAGAACACATCTTGCTCACAAAGGACCTGTTTCATAAGATGTGCCACTTGCTGAAATTCTGTCTATTATTTCTACAGTGGATGTGCCTAACACTCCTAGTCAGGCATCGGAGACCATTGTACTAGATATTGTTCACAGAGACCAAGATTTGCCACTGCCTTGCACCTTGTGTAGTCTTTTACACCAATGCAGAGTGGGTGCATATACTCCTACCATGCTACTAAATCTGAATTGTGCATGACACTGGAGAGTCAAAACAGCATATAACAAAAAAATGGATCCAGCCCCAAAGAGTTTGCAGTGTAACAGGATTCTGTGGGTGCAGAATCAGACCTGAATTATATTCAACTTATAGGGTTACATTTTCAAATGTTTGGGCATACACTGAACTTGCAAAAAGTACATGTGTACCTGTGGTATATGTAACAGCCACATTGGTGTATGCCAATTAGACATATTATGCAAACAAGGAAATAAAAAACCCCAAAAATTTAATTGGAGACCATTTTCAAGTTACCTGCAATTACTAAAAAGGAAAAGGAGTACTTGTGGCACCTTAGAGACTAACAAATTTATTTGAGCATAAGCTTTCGTGAGCTACAGCTCACTAATATGGCTGCTACTCTGAAACCTGCAATTACTGAAGTCGCTCCAAAGCGCACATGTTTTTTGGAGAGTATTTTGCTGTGGGTTTTCTTTCCACGGAGCCTTATTTTGACCAAAATTCTCACAAAAAAGGCTAAAATCAAGCATTTCCATCACAAAATCCTCTGTAAAAAATTGTAGTTAATTATGTATAAAATGTTTATATAGCAATCTCATCTCAGAAAAAAACCTGCTTTGGAAGCATATTGTAGAGCAGATGCAGCTTAACAAAACTTCATTTCAATTTAGTGTTGAGGCATAGACACCTATTCAAACAATCTGAATCTCCTGAGAACTGTACCAGGCCATATGACCCTACAGTCTCACAAAATCTCCTTCAACGGGCTCTTCCACAACAATTCCCCATCATCCTTACTTGTTGGTGTCAGGAAATGTCACATAGCACTCTAGCATATTTGATAGGTCAGAAAGTCTTGTACTTAGCGTTGTGGAGGGAGGCACCAGGGTGGGTAATTAACCTCTCAACCCCCATCCTTCCTCAAAATCCTGGAGGGTCTTCAGTTTTGGGTCAGTGGTAAAAAATTTCATCTCCTTCCCCCAATACTGCAGCCCCTCCTTGTAGAAAACGTAGTCAAAATGGCCTCTGCTAACTTTCCGGAGTGCATGCGATAGACTCAGCCAGTGAGGGAATTGGAATCAATATCATGACTTGTCTGATCCAACCACCAATAATCCAACAAGTTCAGAGTTTGAAAAGTAATGCAAATACATACCACAAACTTCTCTTGTTTATCCTAAGATCAGGCAGAAAAAAAATTGCAGAAAATTGCAAAATATTGTGAAACCATGCCAAATATTTGCTATCTCAAAACCAAATACTGATAGAAACACATTTTTGAAATAAACATCATAGGTCTTAAGCTCTAGTACTTATCCATATTCCCAAAGTACTTTGAGGTCTCCAGATGAAAGGAACTATATACTTGCAAAATATTGTAAACACCCTCATGCTACATACAAGCCTGAGTCTGAGCCCTGGTCTACACTACGAGGTTAGGTTGAATTTAATGGCTTTAGATCGATTTAAAAATGACTGCGTCCACACAATCAACCCCATTCTGTCGAATTTAAGGGCTCTTAAAATCGACTTCTGTACTCCTCCCCGATGAGGGGAATAGCGCTAAAAATCGACCTTGCTGGATTTGGGGTAGCGCGGATGCAAATCGACGATATTGGCCTCCGGGAGGTATCCCAGAGTGCTCCATTGTGATGCTCTGGACAGTGCTTTGAACTCCGATGCACTAGCCAGGTACACAGGAAAAGCTCTTTTGAATTTCAATTCCTGTTTGGTCAGCTTGGCAAACTCAGCAGCACAGGTGACCATGCAGTCCCCCCAGAATCGTAGAGTGTAGAATGTTTCTCCACTCCCCCTATCATCTCTGTCCCTGAGGTTCTCTCAGATTAGAAGGCAAAAAAAATGTACTTGCAATGACAAGTTTTCCAAGCTCATGCAGTCCTCCCACACTGATAGGGTGCAGGTTAATGCGTGGAGGCATTCAGCGTGAGAGACTAGGCGGATTCCATGCTTGCCGTGGTATGACGTCTGCATGGGTAACCCAGGAAAAGAGGCGCAAAACGATTGTCTGCCGTTTCTTTCATGGAGGGAGGGGCGACTGACGACTTGAACCCAAAACCACCCCCAGTGCTTTTGCCGCATCAGGCATTGGGAGTTTAACCCAGAATTCCAATGGGTGGTGGAGACTGCAGGAACAGTGGGATAGCTACCCAAAGTGCACCACTCTGTAAGTCGATGCTAGCCATGGTAGTGAGAAAGCAGTCCGCCAACTTAATACACTTAGTGTGGACATACGCAATCGACTGTATAAAATCAAATTCCAAAAATCAACTTCGAAAAATCAACCTATTTTGTAGTGTAGACATACTTTTGTCTCACATGGGCTCAAGGTGTCAGTAGCCATGGCAACCATACACACAAACCCTGGAAGCAAGCACAGTAGGAGCACCACATATTGAAGTCATGTGGGCATTTAACACTCACTTGCAGAGTTCACAAATAAACAGCCTTATACTCCTAGTCTGGCTGGGAACATAAAAATAAGTTTTATAAAGTAACAAAGAATTAACCGATTTATTTGAGCATAAGCTTTCATGGGCTACAGCCAACTTCATCAGATGCATGGAGTGGAAAATATAATAGGAAAATTTTATATACACAGAGAACATGAAACAACGGGTGTTACCATACATACCATATTATAATGAGAGTGATCAGTTAAAGGTGAGCTATTACCAGCAGGAGGGAGAGGGGAAAAAAAAACCCCACACCACCTTTTGTAGTGATAATCAAGATGGGCCATATCCACCAGTTGACAAGAACGTGTGAGGAACAGTAGGGGTGGGAGTGGGGAATAAATATGGGGAAATAGTTTTACTTTGTGTAATGACACATCCACTCCCAGTCTTTATTCAAGCCTAATTTAATGGTGTCCAGTTTGCAAATTAATTCCAATTCAGCAGTCTCTCATTGGAGTCTGGTTTTGAAGGTTTTTTTATTGTACTATTGTGACTTTTAGGTCTGTAATCGAGTGACAAAAGAGATTGAAGTGTTCTTCTACTGGCTTTTGTATATTACCATTCATGACGTCTGATTTATGTCAATTTATTCTTTTATGTAGAGACTGTACGGTTTGGCCAATGTACATAAGAGGGGAATTGCTGGCACATGATGGCATATATCACATTGGTAGATGTGCAGGTGAACGAGCCTCTGATAGTGTGGCTGATGTGGTTAGGCCCTATGACGGTGTCCCCTGAATAGATATGGGGACACAGTTGGCAACTGGCTTTGTTGCAAGGATAGGTTCCTGGGTTAGTGTTTTTGTTGTGTGGTGTGTGATGGTTGGTGAGTATTTGCTTCAGATTGGGGGGCTGTCTGTAAGCAAGGACTGCTCTGTCTCCCAAGATCTGAGAGAGTGATGGATCATCCTTCAGGATAGGTTGTAGATCCTTGATGATGCGCTGGACAGGTTTTAGTTGGAGGCTGAATGTGGTGGCTAGTGGCGTTCCGTTATTTTCTTTGTTTGGCCTGTCCCGTAGTAGGCGACTTCTGGGTACTCTTCTGGCTCCGTCAATCTGTTTCTTCACTTCAGCAGGTGGGTATTGTAGTTGCAAGAACACTTGATAGAGATCTTGTAGGTGTTTGTCTCTGTCTGAGGGGTTGGAGCAAATGCAGTTGTATCATAGAGCGTGGCTGTAGACAATGGATCGTGTGGTGTTTTATGGCTGACTTAGAACAACGCTTCCTCAGCTCTCGTCCCCCAATGCCCCTACTCTACTTGCGCTTCATTGACAACATCTTCATCATCTGAACCCATGGAAAAGAAGTCCTTGAGGAATTCAACCATGATTTCAACAATTTCCATTCCACCATCAACCTCAGCCTGGACCAGTCCACACCAGAGATCCACTTCCTGGACACTACAGTGCTAATAAGCGATGGTCATATAACCACCACCCTATACCGGAAACCTACTGACTGCTATACTTACCTACATGCCTCCAGCTTTCATCCAGACCACTCCACACGATCCACTGTCTACAGCCTTCCATCCCTCCTGCACTTTCATACCGAGAGCTTCCCCTAGATAGACGTGAGGGTCTTTACTCTGCGCTTCCTTTTTTGGCTTTGATTCCAGGAGCTAACCCTATCCCCCCACAAGACCCTAAATCTTGATGCCTTACGGTCCTGACTTTCAAGATGGCTCCTGGCTTCCATTCCATCCTTAAAGTGATATCACTGGCTGAGGGAAAGGAACCCATCTATTCATCAAAATGCTAATCTCGATCAGCTCCAAAGCTGCAGCAGCTCAGAGTCCATGCTGGAGAGACAGTAATAGTCCTTTCAAGGCCTAGGCAGTATTATTTTGTCAATCTTTGCTAATTTATGTTGTTTTGTCAAGTATCCCTTGTGAAATGGAAAATTTTCATGTGGGTCTCCATTATCTTCTTACAGTCAAGGCTATTTACAGCCTCTTCACCCATATAATAAAGGCTTGAGCTTTGCTGTGTATCACATTGCAAAAGCATTCCTTTCTTTTTATGGATTTTTAATGTTTTAAGATAGATACACATGGCTACTTATAAACAAATCATGAAATGGCATCATCTGCTCTGAGGAGACTTGGGTTCATCAATAAATACAATAATAAAATAATAATAATAATAATAATAGAGTTTAATGAAATTTAACTCTGTTTTTAGATTGAGAGGCAGTAGACTTGTATCGAGTTCTAATGCTCTGTTGCAGCTCCTCTGTCTTTGATCTAATTATTATCCCCAGGGCTCTGCAACTTTTGGGACTCTAAGTTGAATTGTGGTTTTTGTCTCTCCTGGATATCACACACACAGTCAAGGCTAATTTCCCATTTTGGTACTTTGAGTGCAGAAGGTGGGGACCCTCACGGATTCTAAAAATTAATACTGGCCACTCCAGGCTTGTATTAAACTTCCAAGGTTACAGCTTTTCTCTGACCTTGGATTGGTAGATGCTGCCACCACCCAAGTGCAGAACCCCTTTGAGAGCCAGGAAGACATACTTGGGAATTCTTTCCTGTGGGGTACCCTCAAGCACTTTCACCCCTGACCCCCTCCAAGGAAGACCTGAAAAAGAAAAAAAGAAAAGAAATCAGCTGTTGCCACCAGCTAATTAAACAACATGTACACAAACCTCTTGAGACACAAAAATCCAATTAGAAAAGGAGTACTTGTGGCACCTTAGAGACTAACAAATTTATTAGAGCATAAGCTTTCGTGAGCTACAGCTCACTTCATCGGATGCATTTGGTGGAAAAAACAGAGGAGAGATTTATATACACACACACAGAGAACATGAAACAATGGGTTTATCATACACACTGTAAGGAGAGTGATCACTTAAGATAAGCCATCACCAACAGCAGGGGGGGGAAAGGAGGAAAACCTTTCATGGTGACAAGCAGGTAGGCTAATTCCAGCAGTTAACAAGAATATCAGAGGAACAGTGGGGGGTGGGGTGGGAGGGAGAAATACCATGGGGAAATAGTTTTACTTTGTGTAATGACTCATCCATTCCCAGTCTCTATTCAAGCCTAAATTAATTGTATCCAGTTTGCAAATTAATTCCAATTCAGCAGTCTCTCCTTGGAGTCTGTTTTTGAAGCTTTTTTGTTGAAGTATAGCCACTCTTAGGTCTGTGATCGAGTGACCAGAGAGATTGAAGTGTTCTCCAACTGGTTTTTGAATGTTAAATCAGACGTCAAGAATTATGTGTCCATTCATTCTTTTACGTAGAGACTGTCCAGTTTGGCCAATGTACATGGCAGAGGGGCATTGCTGGCACATGATGGCATATATCACATTGGTAGATGCGCAGGTGAACGAGCCTCTGATAGTGTGGCTGATGTGATTAGGCCCTATGATGGTATCCCCTGAATAGATATGTGGACAGAGTTGGCAACGGGCTTTGTTGCAAGGATAGGTTCCTCGGTTAGTGGTTCTGTTGTGTGGTGTGTGGTTGCTGGTGAGTATTTGCTTCAGATTGGGGGGCTGTCTGTAAGCAAGGACTGGTCTGTCTCCCAAGATCTGAGAGAGCGATGGCTCATCCTTCAGGATAGGTTGTAGATCCTTGATGATGCGTTGGAGAGGTTTTAGTTGGGGGCTGAAGGTGATGGCTAGTGGCGTTCTGTTGTTTTCTTTGTTGGGCCTGTCCTGTAGTAGGTGACTTCTGGGTACTCTTCTGGTTCTGTCAATCTGTTTCTTCACTTCAGCAGGTGGATATTGTAGTTGTAGGAATGCATGATAGAGATCTTGTAGGTGTTTGTCTCTGTCTGAGGGGTTGGAGCAAATGCGGTTATATCGTAGCGCTTGGCTGTAGACAATGGATCGAGTGGTATGATCTGGATGAAAGCTAGAGGCATGTAGGTAGGAATAGCGGTCAGTAGGTTTCCGATATAGGGTGGTGTTTATGTGACCATCGCTTATTAGCACCGTAGTGTCCAGGAAGTGGATCTCTTGTGTGGACTGATCCAGGCTGATGTTGATGGTGGGATGGAAATTGTTGAAATCATGGTGGAATTCCTCAAAAAGGCTGACAAAGGAGGTGCTGTCGTCATCATGAATAGGTCGGAGTATGAACAAGAGGCTACTAGGCAGCTCTCCAACACCACTTTCTATAAGCCATTACCCTCTGATCCCACTGAGAGTTACCAAAAGAAACTACAGCATTTGCTCAAGAAACTCCCTGAAAAAGCACAAGAACAAATCCGCACAGACACACCCCTGGAGCCCCGACCTGGGGTATTCTATCTGCTACCCAAGATCCATAAACCTGGAAATCATCGCCCCATCATCTCAGGCATTGGCACCCTGACAGCAGGATTGTCTGGCTATGTAGACTCCCTCCTCAGGCCCTTCGTTACCAGCACTCCCAGCTATCTTCGAGACACCACCGATTTCCTGAGGAAACTACAGTCCATTGGTGATCTTCCTAAAAACACCATCCTAGCCACTATGGATGTAGAAGCCCTCTACACCAACATTCCACACAAAGATGGACTACAAGCCTTCAGGAACAGTATCCCCGATACTGTCACGGCTAACCTGGTGGCAGAACTTTGTGACTTTGTCCTGACCCATAACTATTTCACATTTGGTGACAATGTATACCTTCAAATCAGCAGCACTGCGATGGGTACCCGCATGGCCCCACAGTATGCCAACATTTTTATGGCTGACTTAGAACAACGCTTCCTCAGCTCTCGTCCCCTAATGCCCCTACTCTACTTGCGCTACATTGATGACATCTTCATCATCTGGACCCATGGAAAAGAAGCTCTTGAGGAATTCCACCATGATTTCAACAATTTCCATCCCACCATCAACCTCAGCCTGGACCAGTCCACACAAGAGATCCACTTCCTGGACACTACGGTGCTAATAAGCGATGGTCACATAAACACCACCCTATATCGGAAACCTACTGACCGCTATTCCTACCTACATGCCTCTAGCTTTCATCCAGATCGTACCACTCGATCCATTGTCTACAGCCAAGCGCTACGATATAACCGCATTTGCTCCAACCCCTCAGACAGAGACAAACACCTACAAGATCTCTATCATGCATTCCTACAACTACAATACCCACCTTCTGAAGTGAAGAAACAGATTGACAGAGCCAGAAGAGTACCCAGAAGTCACCTACTACAGGACAGGCCCAACAAAGAAAACAACAGAACGCCACTAGCCATCACCTTCAGCCCCCAACTAAAACCTCTCCAACGCATCATCAAGGATCTACAACCTATCCTGAAGGACGAGCCATCGCTCTCTCAGATCTTGGGAGACAGACCAGTCCTTGCTTACAGACAGCCCCCCAATCTGAAGCAAATACTCACCAGCAACCACACACCACACAACAGAACCACTAACCCAGGAACCTATCCTTGCAACAAAGCCCGTTGCCAACTCTGTCCACATATCTATTCAGGGGATACCATCATAGGGCCTAATCACATCAGCCACACTATCAGAGGCTCGTTCACCTGCGCATCTACCAATGTGATAGATGCCATCATGTGCCAGCAATGCCCCTCTGCCATGTACATTGGCCAAACTGGACAGTCTCTACGTAAAAGAATGAATGGACACAAATCAGACGTCAAGAATTATAACATTCAAAAACCAGTTGGAGAACACTTCAATCTCTCTGGTCACTCGATCACAGATCTTAGAGTGGCTATACTTCAACAAAAAAGCTTCAAAAACAGACTCCAATGAGAGACTGCTGAATTGGAATTAATTTGCAAACTGGATACAATTAATTTAGGCTTGAATAGAGACTGGGAATGGATGAGTCATTACACAAAGTAAAACTATTTCCCCATGGTATTTCTCCCTCCCACCCCACCCCCCACTGTTCCTCTGATATTCTTGTTAACTGCTGGAATTAGCCTACCTGCTTGTCACCATGAAAGGTTTTCCTCCTTTCCCCCCCCTGCTGTTGGTGATGGCTTATCTTAAGTGATCACTCTCCTTACAGTGTGTATGATAAACCCATTGTTTCATGTTCTCTGTGTGTGTGTGTATATATAAATCTCTCCTCTGTTTTTTCCACCAAATGCATCTGATGAAGTGAGCTGTAGCTCACGAAAGCTTATGCTCTAATAAATTTGTTAGTCTCTAAGGAGCCACAAGTACTCCTTTTCTTTTTGCGAATACAGACTAGCACGGCTGCTACTCTGAAACCAAAAATCCAATTCTTTTCCTTAAAAAGGTAAATTTTATTAATAAAAAAAAAGAAAGAAAATATACTGGGAACTCAGGCTATTGCTAGATTTTAAAAGAGAAACTATGAGGATTAAGCACAAAGAATAGCTCTCTTTATGTCCAGTTCAAAGGTTACAAGAAAACAAAAGCACCTCGGGTTAGCACAGAGGAGTCCACAAGACAAAGAGATAAAAAGGGATAAACTTAATCATGTCTTCCTTGACATTTCCTGATCTACTTGCATATTTGGGGTTTCAAATGAATAGTTTCTAGGTATGATACTGAGGATTTTTCATACCTGGCCCCAAGCTTCTTACAGTACAGATGTTGCCCTGTCCACCTCTCTCCGGGAGACAACCAGACAAAAGGGGAGTCTTTGTTTCAATTTTAAAAAGGTCTAGCCTTCCCATTGGCTCTTTTGGCCAGGTGCCCACTCACTTCCTTTTACCTCTATAGCAGTGAGACATTTTAATCCTTTACAGGTAGAGTAATTAGAGAATAGCTACTAAGAGGGATTTTATAGCTACTGGCTGGCTGGGTGTCCATAGAAGACAGCTACCTTCCTCCCACTTCATTTATCACATACACAAAGAGAAATAGGTTTCAGAGTAGCAGCCGTGTTAGTCTGTATCTGCAAAAAGAAAAGGAGGACTTGTGGCAACTTAGAGACTAACAAATTTATTTGAGCATAAGCTTTCGTGAGCTACAGCTCACTATGCATCTGATGCATAGTGAGCTGTAGCTCACGAAAGCTTATGCTCAAATAAATTTGTTAGTTAGTCTCTAAGGTGTCACAAGTCCTCCTTTTCTTTTTACAAAGAGAAATGATGGCTTCTGATTTATTTCATCTGTGCTGTAGATCTAGTGATCCTGAAATCTCACTGTCCAGATTCTGATTTCAAGAATAGGCAATACATGAGTGTATCTGCCCGAGTAGCATGGATGCTTCAGCCCTTGAAACAGAACAGAGGTATTCGCCAATCCAAGGCATTTCTGATTATTTTTCAGTAGGGACTATATGGTTATAATTGATAGAATTTGGGAGAGAAGTAGCTGAGCAGTGGTGGGCAACCTGCGGCCCATCAGGGTAAGCTGATTGTGGGCGGTGAGATATTTTGCGGATATTGACCGTCCACTGGCACAGCCCCCTGCAGCTCCCAGTGGCCATGGTTCACCGTTCCTGGACAATGGGAGCTGCAGGAAGCAGCAGGCCGCAGAGATGTGCTGGCTGCCACTTCCCACAGCTCCCATTGACTGGGAACTGCGGCCACTGGAAGCTGCGGGGGGCCATGCCTGCAGACAGTTGATGTAAATGAACTGTCTTGTGGCCCACCAATGGATTAACCTGGTGGGCTGTGTGAGGCCTGAGGATCACTGCTATAGAGGATGGGAAACAGGGGACATAATAAACTTAGCATCTCATGTCTGGTTATTAGTTAATAAATGTTATTAGTTTTCCCAGGACATGCACTACCATCAAAAAACTAGCTAGATCAATCATTTGATTGGTATATATATATATTTTAGAACTATATGAATATTTGTCTATCCATATGGTTTTGTCTGTCTTTCTATCTAGGCACATATATGGCTACACCCATAACAATAGCTAAATGATGATTTCTTATGAAACTGGTGACAAACCAAAGTGAATCTATAGCATTTTGAAAGGATAATTTATTGCTAAACATGTAAGAAAACAAAATAGAACAATACTGAGTAACTCAGTTAATAAGAGTGAAAACTGATAAAAAGGAGCCAGGAGAAATGGTGGGAAGAATGAACAGTTACTACAAAAAGAAACCAATCTTTTTTCAGAGTAACTTATCTTTACCAGCTTGCCACTTTGACCTGCAAGCCATACATTTTCAAAGATGCATCAGTGTTCACCAGTTCATCATAGAAAGTAAATTCTGAAGGGGGATGCAAGGAATTGGCTAGAAGACTGTAAATAACCTAGAAATACTGCTTAGGAGGAAGGTAAAATTTACAGTGTTGGGAATAAAGAATATATTTCTAATTCCAGTAGCAAGAACACTCTTATAAGAAGCGACGTGACAGATGAACAGATCTATGACACAGAAATAGTAGAATCAAAGAGTCAGATCCTGAGCAAGTGTATATTAGCACGGATCCATTGGCTTCAGTTTTGCTATGGCAATTTTCATCATCTGAGGATTGGGCTCAAAATGGTTTACAAAGCCAATAAATCAAACATTTTGTATAACACAGGACTAAGTAGTCCGGACAGTACAGATGATGGAAGAAAAAGACATAAGAAAGATGGCTGGGTACAATGAGGAAAAAATAAAAGTCACTTTTTTCCACATACTCCAGGTACTTCCTGATGGAAACATAACACATAAAAAGACGACAATAAGTGATATATGACAGCAAACATATTTTTGAACGGTTTGATTGATCCATCAATTTTAACCCCCTCCCATACACATACTGTGGAAAGCAGGGAAATTTTATTCACAGCTCTACATGAATAAAGTGCATCTGTAAAGACATACAAGCATAATATTTTCCCCATCATATTAGGAAATTAAAGGAGGGCACCATAACCATAAAAAGAGAAGAGATGGAAGTCAAATAAAAAGTGAAACGAAAAATCGGAAAAAAAATATTTGGGGAGAAGGAGACATGATCCTGGATAATAAAAGGCATTTAGCAGCAGAAGATGAAATGAAGTGCTCAGAGCATGCATGGAGAGAAGAAAAGAGAAAAAAATATGAAAGCATGTTTGCTAGTTGATGAGCAGATAGCCTGATTGTTCTGTGAACGTTCAGGAGCTTTTAGCCCATGGTTAGTAGGAGGAAAGAAGTCTGGGTGTTTTTCTTGTTGCTGTTCAAAGTGTGGAAGAAACATACTGTGCTGAAAGGCTTCCAACAGAGTCTCTTTTAAGGATGTTTTCATAGACTTTAAGACAGTGTGAGGTCAGGTTTCTGTTCTGTAAGATTTGGGATAATTGTTCCTGAAAATCATCAAAATTGTACTTGGTTATGTGCACTTTATCACCAGTGGGGAATGGTGCACCACAAATAAAGATAAGTACTCTGATATACCTCACTGTTAGTTGAGATTCTAGTTATAGTGTCCCTCACTATTTGATGCATTCTATAAAATTTGGTTTTAGCCACATTCCAATGTTACAAAAACAGCTTGGACAAAGTACTAGATGAAGTTAAAAACACACCCAACCCCATTGGCTTCAACAGTTATATGGGCTGTGAATCAGTAGACAAATATTAGAGTGAATGTATTTTATTAAGTAGCTTTGAGAACACACCACATTTTTAAACATAGGTATTTTTATCTATACTAGGTATTAAGTGGTATTTAAAAATATGTTAATTAAAAGTAAATTTTTCCAATGTAGACAAATCCTCAGATGTATTTGGGGATGGGTCCAAAATTTCTTAGAAGGAGAGTGGCCAACTATCAAGGCAAAGGAGAGGAGGTGGTTAAAGTGCAGATTGGTTGGCATCTCCCACCTGTGCTGTAGTAGGAGTAATAATCACAGTACTAATCCTATTCCAGTTCTTTCCCTTAAAATGGAAAAGGTTTTACATCTTCTATCCTGTTAAAAAACTCTCCTGCTTTTGTTCTACTTATTTGAAAATAGGATTATGTCTACAGTTTTAAATTCCAGGAATATATTGTTGTTGTTTTTTTTCAGTTCAGCACAATTATTTTAAAGTCTGATTCCTTGTTTTTAGTTAAATCTTTTTTCTAGTCCAAAACCTTCAAAAATAAGCCGACTATCTGTTGCTGAAAATTGGTGTAACTCCCTGTCAGTCAATAGAGTTACACACATTTGTACTAGCTGAGGATCTGGTCCCATTATGCCATTTTTTCTCCTGCTATTCAAAAATAGACTTACTGATCTGAAACAATATTTGGGAACAAAATGTGGCACCCAGACTACAATTTCCATTCAAAGTTTTAGCCTGATGTGAACTGTTATTAATCTAAATTAAGCAGGGGACTAATACAAATGCTGATGCTACATTAAAACATCATGACACTGCAAAAGGCCGCTTAAATAATAATGACCCATAATAAGTATTTTATATATAAAATGTTGATAAAGCAAATTAACTTTTAAATATTTTAATTAAACATTTAAAAAGCAGAGTGCCACATCAGCAGCTGAATGCTAACATGGTGTAAAATCAGCAACAGTGAGTGTAGAATCAGGCCTATCAATGCCCTAATAAAAATGACTGATTTTAAATAACTAAATAAGGAAGATTTTTGCGATATAGTTCTACTATAGATATTTTTTCTGCTAACGTGAGCCAACTCTAAAACATGAATATTTTTTCTAGGTTTGACACAGTGATGTAAAACAATGAAGAACAGAAAACCTGTCAGGTACCAACTGAATTTACAGGTTAGAGCTCAGATAAGCCTGTCTACTCAAAACAAAATGTTCATTTCTGTGCAGATTATATTTCAGTGCTTCACCTCATCTGTAGATAAGATAGTTCATTTAGCTTCCTGCCTATGCCATGTCTAATGTCCATTTCTCAGTTTCATTAGTCAGAGTTTAAAGCCAGAAGGGACCACCAGATCTAGTCATACTGTGACACACAAGAGAACAGACCAGACCAGTGAGGAGCTCTGTTACCTCTACCCTGCAACCTTGAATGCCTTACAATGCCTTGCTGCTGTAGCTTCCACCTGGGGTGCTCATCAACAACCTTCCAGCATGCAAGACACACCCTGAGTGTTTGTGTGTAAGTACAGTCTGCCAGCCACACATGAGTATACTCTGCTCTCACCAGAATTGGTTACAGTGTAAGGTGACCCCAAAACACCCTCAGTCCCAGATTTTCCTCAGAAACCTATGCCTTGTATTGCTCAGCCCTCTTCTGGACAGTCCAAATATATTAAGTCCATTATTCCTTTAAGGGAATAATACACAACTTCTCGCTTTAAATGGAGTTTCCCCCTTAAACACATTGGATTAGATAAAACAAAACAAGTTTGCTAACTGCAAAGAGATTTTAACTGAGTACAAGCAATGAGGCATAAAAGTCAGGAATGATTATAAGAAAAATAAAGATAAAATGCTTTCTACTAACAACCTATATTACATTTAAGCAAAGTTTCTCACCACATGCTTCCAGCAATATTACTGACCAACCTGTACATCTGACAGCTGTTTCCTTTTGTCTTCTCAAGTGTGAAGAGTGATAAAGACAGGGGGGAAGGTCGCTTGGGGTGTTTGCCCCTCCTTTTTATAGTTTCAGTCCCACTTTGAAAAGCAGTTTCAGGTGAGAACCAGAAGACAAAGGATGTGAGTGGAAGAAGTTCCCTGCTGGGTTTTTTCACTTACTTGAGCTTACTTTGTTTTTTCCCTTTCCCCTTTTTGCTTCATCACTGTTTACTGCTTAAATGCAAATTAAGACAAGCATACACTCCTTTGTTCAAAACAAATCTGTTTGACAAGTTTTGTGCTACGTAAGTCTGAACATGTATTTTAACATCATACGGGGGGGGGGGGGGAGTGGGCATTATAACTTGACACAATGCTGCTATACACATTTTACCAGGATATTACTTACTGGCAAGTTATGAGTTTTCAAATGATACCTCACAAGGCATATTTTGTACACAGATTATTACAAGAGTGTGTAGGATGTGAATATAGTAGTGCATTCTATCACACTTCCCTCCTGTAAATCACAGGCCACCAACTCCACCCCACACCCACAAACTAAACCCAAAACAGCAGAAATTAGAGCAAAGGAGTCTAGACCCATAGGAGTCTAGACAACTATGTGACACAAGCAAAGAACAGAAGTGACCAAGGTGCACCAGATGCACATAATATTGTGTTTTTGAAAAAAACTGGATGGATGATTTTGAATTCCTATCTGAGTTGAGGCTTTAGTTCAGAGTTCTGAACTCTTAATGTTAGCACATAAGGACAACCTCCCCCAGATGCTGGAAATATAATTTATGTAGTGACCCAAAGAGATCAGCATTTCTTGCATCATGGATATCACATTTCCTTCCATTTAATCTTCGCAAAATACCATGTTTGGAACAGAGACTGTAAATTATAAGGCTATAAATTATCTCCTCCACTGCAACAGTTTCAGATTTTAACAGAATATATATCTTAGACATCAAAGAGCTTGTTTTTACGTATACATAAAAAACATGACAGAACAGTATCTGTTATGAGATTCTAGAAGATTACTCTGTGTGGTTTTGTTCCCATATTTTTGGTACAGATATGTGGATATTAAAACCTCAGTAGATGTATATATGGTTATGTTTGTATGTATTGTGACAAAGTTCCACCTCTGCCTTGGTGGGTCCTGCACTTATTGGCAGATTTTCCTTGCCTCAGAGGTTCACAGCAGCCCTCAGTTTGGCCACTTTTGTGGCTCAAATCTGCCGTTCACTCAGTTAGCGTCATCACTGGCCAGCATGGGGAAAGGAAGAAGAACAATCCCCTCAGTGTCTGCTGATCCACCTAGTGGATCAGGGAACAGGCCAGAGACCTTCCCCTCTGGTGGAACCCACAGTCCAGGTCAACTCTTCCAGTATCAAGTAGAGAATTGGGGGGATGGAGGGATGAGGGGAATCCAGGCCCGCCCTCTACTCCGGGTTCCAGCCCAGGGCCCTGTGGATTGCAGCTGTCTACAGTGGCTCCTGTAACAGCTGTGTGACAGCTACAACTCCCTGGGCTACTACCCCATGGCCTCCTCCCAACACCTTCTTTATTCTCACCACAGGACCTCCCTCCTGATGTCTGATAATGCTTGTAATTCTCAGTCTTCCAGTAGTACGCCTTCTCACTCTCAGCTTCTTGCACGCACCACAAACTGAAGTGAGCTCCTTTTTTAAACCCAGGTGCCCTGATTAGCCTGCCTTAATTGATTCTAGCAGCTTCTTGATTGGCTGCAGGTGTTCTAATCAGCCTGTCTGCCTTAATTGTTTCCAGAAAGTTCCTGATTGTTCTGGAAACTTCCCTGTTACCTTACTCAGGGAAAGGGACCTACTTAACCTGGAGCTAATATATCTGCCTTCTGTCACTCTCCTGTAGCCATCTGGCCCAACCCTGTCACAGTATATACTAAGTTATTTCAAAGATTGTAGCATTTGTGCTGTCCAATACAGTACAATATACCTGGGAGGAAATCCGAGATCCACTGAAGTCAAGATGAGTTGTGTCATTGCCTTCAGTAGAGCCAGGTTTTCACCCTAGTCTTTCATGATTTTTTTATAATATTATTTCAGTAAAATGTGTATTCAAAGCATTTGATTATAATTTCATTAAGTATTTTTATGGATTGTAAGATTAAACCACAATGTCTGTCTAAGATCTTAGGAGTTTTACTGTATTCCAAGTTAAATTGATAATGACATGCAATAGCCCTAATTTTTTTTAAAAAAATAAAGTAAATTAGACAGTGGAAACCACATATAGCCACTGATATAAATGGTGATTTTTGCCTTAGAGACCAGTGGGTTTGGGTCCCAGATTAAAAATAAATAAGGGTGGAAAACCAATTAGGATAATACCAGATAAACTTTGCCCTCTTCTGACCCCCAAAACAAAATCATTTTTGAGAAAATTCATTTTCATGATTCCAGATCAGACACAAACAAAAGTTCCAAACTATGCCCAGAGGAAATGGTTTCTGCAGTAATTCTGATCTGTCTGGAAGTGTACTGTACTTGGAAATTCCAGGAGAAAGCTTGCTTTCATGAGATGTCTAGAAAGACAGTTGTGCAGATCTAGATGTGGGTGTGTTGGGCTGTTCAAATAAGCAGCTTTAGTTACAGTTATAGTGGCAGAAAGTGAATGATGAGTGGGAAGATAATGGAGAAAGAGGAACAAGAGAAATGAAGATAAAGGAAGGAAGAGGAGCTTGTCAGGATTAATTAGAAAAGGTAACAGAGGAAGAAGGAAGGTGAGCGAGAAGGAAATAGATAATTAAAGGAAGTAAAATTCTTATGAAAGGAATGGAAAAGGAGAGAAGAAAACAGGGAGAGAAGCTGAAATTAATTAGAAGGTAAACAAATACAGGAATCTGATTTTTCTACTGTTCAGTAAAGAAAAAGTAGTGAAGCAACCAACAAAAAAAGAGCAAAACAAGTGCTATTACTACTTTTATCAGTAATTGTTATAGTGTGATCTGAAAATATCAAAGTCGACACTCTGGTTTTATAAGCAAATGAGATGTATTCAGCAATCCCACCAAATGTGACTATTATTCTCAGACTATTATCTTTGTATGTAATAGATACATAAAATGGTTCTGGGAAGATAAAGGGCATTATGGTTGGATATTGTGGGGAGCGAAAAGATATTTTCAGCCTATTTATGCCTTCCATTCCTCTCCCAGAATGTTAGCTGGAGACACTCTGTTGAGTTGCTTCTTTAGGTGGGTGAGGATGGGGTTGTCTGGCTGGTTCATAATCCAGACTGAGTGAAAGGAAAATGCAGTATTTTGCCTCTCCAGTTGCCACCATATAGCTCCTCCTCCTAAACTAGCTCTCACCTGCATCCTCCATCCTCTCCCACCAGCCTGTTTGCCCACTGATCCCTCATCCTTAAATCCACTCCCCAATAAAAGATTGGATTCTTGAGAGCTATTAAAAAGCACAAATTATTTGTTGTCCAGTAAATATACTTATTCACATGCTTGCTAGACACTAGGTAAATTAATGTGTCATCTTTAAATTGCTGATTAAGTATTCTCACTAATGAGACTAAATAATTGGCCTTGTCTTGTCAGTCAACTTGTCAGGATAGCAAGAACATTCAGATGCCACTTTTTGAGTTGTCTACTATGAAAAGCTATCTTGGAATGCCTTGTGATATTACAGTGACTATTTTGATTTCACAAAAAACTGCAATTCGGGGAACAATATAAATGACCTAAATCAGTGCTTCTTAAACTATCTGATGTGAAGACTGGCAATTTTTTCCCCAATGTGTCAGGGACTGGCACCATATTTGTGCCATATTATCATCATATTCGCATAAGCACATAGCACATCAGATCAGAAAAACTAACATACTTCACTGTATTAATTAGAATGGGAGTGCAGCATACTTGTGAAGATGTTCCCATCTAGATACATGGAAGACTGACTGAAAGGCTGTGCATCTGTGCGGACGGTATAAAATGACTATTAATCGTTTACGATCCAAGAAAATATTTGAACATTCGTAGTAATATTAATTTATATCAGAAACAATATAATGAATATAATAAAAGTGGGCCCACATTTGTTAGAGGGCTTATCTGCTCCCACCCGACAACCTGCTGCAGTGTCTTTTTCCTCCACTAGCTTCGCTGATCAGTGCAGATGCTGTCAAATTTCATGGAGCAACACCACCAACAATAATTAATCTTCCTCCCCCCAAACCTGTGCTAAACAGTCTTCCAGCATCAAGGGGCTACTTTTTTTTGGGGGGGGGGGAGTGGGGTGGAGGGGTGAGGAAAGGATTGGGGGTGGCAGGCCAAGCCCAAGAAATTGCCAGAGATTAATGAGTCTTCTTCTTATTAGTGTATCCAAGGGCTTTGTCTGCTCGGGGCTGGGGGGGGAGCGTGAATGGCTGGCATTACACATACATACTTTGTATACAGTGCAGCTCGGGCAGCGCCTCTCCCTCTCTGTAGTGTAAGGGTAGGTTGGGGGGGCAGCGACCTGGCCAATGGTAGCAGCCATGGCAGAGTCCCTGGCAGCTGCTGCGGCAGCCAGGGTGGAGCCAGCATGAGCCAGGGCAGCACGCGGGGAGCGGAGCGGAGCCAGGGCGAGCAGAATGTGCTGCCTCGGGTCCCAGGAGTTTTGTCTGAATTAAGACTGCAGGATCAGACCCCCTGTATAATATTTTTATATATCAGAACTGTTCTTCTGAACTGGACTTTTTTCTTTTTAATATGTGAAACAATTTGGATTTGACTTTGTATGCAGTAGTTGCTCCATCACAAGGTGGTAATTCAATTGAATACAACAGATTTATTGTTCCTCCTTCAGTCTCGGAGTATATTTTATGGTAATAGGCCAATAACTCTCATAAAAAACTGTATAATAAGACAAAAAAGAGATACATTATCACTAATACATACTAAATTGTTAAATATGCACTGTTCTGTGTATAGTGAAAATATTGAGAAATATTGAGAAATAATTATATATTTCAAATGCATTTCCGATATAAGAAAAGGAGTACTAGTGGCACCTTAGAGACTAACAAATTTATTAGAGCATAAGCTTTCGTGAGCTACAGCTCACTTCATCGGATGCATGGGAGACAGTCCCCCAATCTGAAGCAAATACTCACCAGCAATCACACACCACACAACAGAACCACCAACCCAGGAACCTATCCTTGCAAGAAAGCCCGTTGCCAACTCTGTCCACATATCTATTCAGCCACACTATCAGAGGCTTGTTCACCTGCGCATCTACCAATGTGATATATGCCATCATGTGCCAGCAATGCCCCTCTACCATGTACATTGATCAAACTGGACAGTCTCTACGTAAAAGAATGAATGGACACAAATCAGACATCAAGAATTATAACATTCAAAAACCAGTTGGAGAACACTTCAATCTCTCTGGTCACTCGATTACAGACCTAAGAGTGGCTATCCTTCAACAAAAAAGCTTCAAAAAACAGACTCCAACAAGAGACTGCTGAATTGGAATTAATTTGCAAACTGGATACAATTAACTTAGGCTTGAATAGAGACTGGGAATGGATGAGTCATTACACAAAGTAAAACTATTTCCCCATGTTATTTCTCCCCCCCACACACTGTTCCTCAGATATTCTTGTTAACTGCTGGAAATAGCCTACCTTGCTTGTCACCATGAAAGGTTTTCCTCCTCCCCCCCCCACCCACTGCTGGTAATAGCTCATTTTAAGTGATCACTCTCCTTACAGTGTGTATGATAAACCCATTGTTTCATGTTCTCTGTGTGTGTATATCAATCTCCCCTCTGTTTTTCCACCAAATGCATCCGATGAAGTGAGCTGTAGCTCACGAAATCTTATGCTCTAATAAATTTGTTAGTCTCTAAGGTGCCACAAGTACTACTTTTCTTTTTGCGAATACAGACGAACACAGCTACTACTCTGATTTCTGATATAGCGTTATTTTTTCTCCAGAGTGGCATGTTCACAGTTAAAGTATTATTAAGGGATTACCAAAACTGCAAGTCACATATTTGTATAGTAGTGACTATGAAACAGATCCAAAGCCCACTGAGGTCAATAGGAATCTTTCCACTGACTTCAAGGATCTTTTGGATCAAGCCCCATCTAGGCAAATGCTGGAAACTTTAAAAGAAGTTCTTGTCCCAACTCCAGTAGACTTTACACAGGGGATTTCTTTGGGTATCAGCAGAGGAGAAAGAAAATCCTTCCCCTCTTAGCCACACAGCAGTTCCTGTTCTATATTTTAAATATTCTTAATATAGCATCATGGTATTTTGAGCAATGAGGTATCTTTGGTCAGTCAGTGCATCTGCATAGCTGCAGCCTTACTAGCCTTGTCCCAAACTCTCCACTCTACTTATGAGAGAACTGCTGGGGAGCAGGAGGGATGGTGGAGAACTCCTTCAGGGTTTCTTTCTAGCCTGTACAATGGAACTGCAGTATTGATGTGCGGAGAGCCTTCCGCACCCAAAGAGGTGATGCTGTGGAAGAATTTAGACTGCATAAAGTAGAGCAAGATGTGTATGAATACCATTAACAATTATTATGTTGCACTCAAGTGTTGTACTTTCATTGTTTGAAAGCCTCCCTGATTCTGAATTTCTTTATACATTCAGATCTTTTTTTCCCATGTTCAAGTCCCTCTGGCAACTCAATGAATAGCATCAGGTTTTTGTGATAATTTGTGGAAACACTGCCATAACACCCCCACCACAGAATTAGTTGACTCTTTCTCTCTGCACTGGATCTTGGGTAGTATTTTCAAAAGTACCTGAATGACTAGAGTGCTCAGGAAACTCAATGAGTGGGACTTATGCTCCTAATCCACTTATCAAAGGGACTTAGGCACCTAACCACTACTTTAGATACTTAGTCCAACATTTAGACACCATCAAGAGCCTCAAATCTCCAGATCAGCTTCTGCCTAACCCTGTAGGCACCTAAATTCCCTAGGTGTCTACACTTCTGCAGGTGGACATGCACAAACCACCTAGGTTCTGATCCTGTTGAGCCACTCAGCACCATAGTTTATGCCTAAATGCCAGCATCCCCCACCTACCTTATCTGAGAGGCCCAATCAAGTAGGTGTGATTGGAGCATGTTGTCTGGATTAGGCCCAGCACAAAGAACAGCCAAGATGAACAGATGCACAATTTGGAGGACTGGTTGGTGTGCCCTCCCACCATAACCAAAACATTGTACCCAGTGTTTACGGCACTCACCTGAGATGTGGGAGACCTGAGTTCAAGTTCCTGCTCCAAATTAGGCACAGCAGGGATTTAAACCTGGGTCTCCTGCATCCCAGATGAATGCCCATACCATCATCATATTGGGTATTGTGGGTGGGGGTCCTCAGTCTCCCCTGTTGAAGATGATCCACTCTTTATACATTAGTCATTAGGCCAGAGTACAAAGCTGACACTGCAGTCCAGTGGTTAGGGCACTCTCCTGGGAAGAGAGAGATTCAAGTCCCTGCTCCAATGAGTATGTAATTATTTATACAAAATGCAACAGCTTCAATAGGACAAATGACCCCCAGAATAGCCTATAGTCTTTTGGTTAGAGCACTCAGTGGGGATGTGGGCTTAAGTCTCTGCTCCAAATCAGACAGAGCAGAGAGTTGAGAACTGGTCTCCCACATCCCAGGTGAGTGAGAACCACTGGGCTATTGACTATAACTGGTTCTCTGGTATTTCATGAGAAAGGGCTTATCTGGCTTAGATACCTAAGGAGGCACCTCCCACTGGCTCAGATTTAGGTGCCTTATTATCTTTGAGGGGTAGGGCATCTCTCACAGCATCTCCTGTGGGCTAACTTACCCAGCTCACTGCTCAGCTTCCAGCTTCTGTGAATCCCTTTGTTTGGCACCTGTCCCCAAACAACGCATGGGAAGCCTGGGTACTCAGGGCTGTGAATTCCACTTGGGAAGCAGGGTACTTAAGAGTTAGACATTGCAACGCTCAGTGTTGCAATGCCTAAGTCCCTTCGTGGGGGCAATTTTGAAATTCCTACCCCTTATCTGTAAAGGTAAACTAGGATGTTTAAAATTGAGAATATTAAATAAATTTGAAAAGAGACTTTGATAATCAGTATCTAGTCTCGGTATCTGTTAATAAAAGAACAGAAGGAAAAACATATGTTGGATATTTTTCTTTTTTCTCTCTGATCATCTTCCTTGGTTTTATCAGTATTTCTTGCTGATAAACTGGTTCCAGTTTTGCTTAATTATTGTTTTAAAATGATTAGCAATAACCTGGACCAGAATTCTTAGTAAATTTTTAACATGTAGTGAGAGACTGGCTCTTAAATAATGGACACGAAAACAGAATAGCAGTTCTATAGCTTGAGCTAGATGGTTAAAGAAGGATTTCTAATACACTTTTTATGTATTTATTCTTAAGATTTATAAAGTGGCACCCATCTGGTGCCACTAAAAACACTTAACAATGCAGTCAAACAAATATATAAATAGCAACACTAAATAATCAGGTGGCACAAACAAAATACATTCCCCATGATGCCCATAGCTCACTCCAAAATATAACTACTTCTTCAGCAGTTCTCCTAAAGAGATGGACCATGCTGCATTCTCTGAAGGTCAACAGATCTGGGCTATTTTGAACCAGGCATATTAGTTATTAGCAACATTTATGTTCTCTGTCCAGAGCTTCCAACTCTTAGTGGGTGTGAGCACTCCATATTTCACTCACTTTAAGAAAAAACACAACTGACAGTTCAATGCAAAGAGCTGCTTCAGTGCAATGGATAATTGGTATATATACACTCTATTCTTGGAGATAAATCTTTGAATTTCTATATTTAGGAATTCAAAAGGCCATGGAGATCAGACAGGAACATCTTTATCCCAGTGTATGATTATTTCTTATATTACATTTTCTTGTGCTTTGTCCAGTCTTTGTTATGAGTCCCAAGTGTTGGCATGGGGTATGTATTAAGTCCAACTGACATTTACACTGGTGGCTGCACATTAAATTTTATCAAATACAAAGGGAGAATTGAATTATCATCTGAGCAGTGAGATGACAAACCTTATACTTGAGGATGCTTCAAATAAGGACCTGTGTTTCAGAAACAGCATTTCTGCAATTTGAGCTTAAGGAAAATCTCCATCAGTTGTAAGTAGCAGCCTCCAACCACTAGAGGTGGCACATATCAGCATGTGCTACATATACCATCTGCTGCAACTGAATTATTTGGGATAAGTATGATGCTGGAATGGGGTGATCAAATCTTAACGAACCACAGGTGAATACAGAGCAACTGTGTTCTCGTGTATGTAATTAGTTGAGTTTGGGTCAGTGGGGGAGGAAAGAGCAAATGAATAAGAATTAGATGCAGAATACATGTATTTATATCCATGTTTTTTTCTGATTTATTTCTTCTTTTCTCTCTCAGAAGCTTTCAATTCTTTTTTGGGGGGGGAGGGGCAAAATTAATAGACTTGGAAGGGATTGATTAAATTGATAGATGTTAGTAAATTTCTATTTCAGCTGACACTGAAATCGATGAAAAATATTGATTGCTAACAGTCCGAGGGAATGCAGCCTTCCCCACTTCTGCCTGTACGGGTTAGATGGCATGGGCCCTGTGGCAGCACAGGGAACCTTCTGCAGCTCTGCAGTCACATACTTGCTCCCTCACTCCCTGTGCTGCCACAGAGTGGGTGACATCTGATCCTTGCAGGTGCAAACTGTGGGGAAGGTTGTGGTCCTGGCAGGGCAAAGCAGAGACCCCCAGCCAGGGCCATGAGGAGGAGTCATCCCAAACTGTGGGGGAAGCCACCCTGCTGCTGAATGGTTGCTGCCCAGGGACTGAGCCATTCAACAACAGGGTGGCTTCCCCCACTGCCATGGGGTTTTCATCTTCCTCCTGCTCCTTGCAGTCCTGGCTGGGGAGGTCTCTGCTCTGCCTCGCTAAGACTGCAGCACTTTACAACTGCAAGGATCAGGTGTGACCAGCCCTGAGATTATGCAGGGAGCTCTCTGAAGATCCCCTGTCACAGCCTACTCACTCACTCACCCACCAGCTGGGAGAGTAGGAGCCCTGGGCAGAAACTATTCAGCAGCACCCCATTGCTGGGGGCTCATTCCCCTTCTTGCAGTCCTGAGCAAAGGTCTTTGCCCCACCAGGTCAGGTCCGCAACCTCCCTCAGACCTTGCACCTCCATGTCTCAGATCCCTTGGCCATGCACTGAGCTCCCCGCAGTCTTGCTGTCAGTGCTACTGTAAGCCTAACTCCCAGCCCTACCCCCACCTTAATTTTCAGCAACTGTAAAAAAATGAAAATTGTTTAAAGTATTAAAAAAACTCAATAAAATAGTACTAATTGAAATTAAAAAAATTAAAAATAACCAAATGCTGCCAAGCCTAAAAATAGATAAGCCAGGCTAAAATCAAAGAGATATTGTCCAGTTTGAGGGTTAGAGATGGGACAAGACTAGAATCACTTACCTGGCTTTTGGACCTTCCAAAATTATTAGGTGGGTGGACAAATAACAAGATTCCAGATTTGTGCTATCTCTAGCCCCCATACAGCAGAGTGTCTCTCCGACTTCAAGCATTATACAAAAGTAGCTCTGAGTCCTTGAGAATTCTCTAAAATTATTGGGTGAAAGGATAAATGTAAGGTTTCATTTCTCTAACTCTGATCTCTAACTCTCCAATCTCAATTGCTTTCTGAGATTTGGAATTCTAAGTGGAAATCAAAACTGATTTTAGTTCCAGTTTGGATAAGGTCAGAAATGCCACAAGGAACACTCTTCTCACAGTATTTTCCTAACAAAAATGAAGTACCTGACCTTCTGGTTCAAACATCCAGATCTTCCATTATCCCTAAAAGGCCATTCTTCCTTCAAGGCCCTCAGCCCCATATATCTCCCAGCCCAAGAGTCACAGAGAAAGTGATCAGCACTGTGGAAGAAAGGTCGAGGTGCTATCCTATTTCTTGATCTATGTTCATGTGTGTTATATATTGAAATAAGATTAACTAAAATAAAAGCCCTACCCAGAGACTTAAATTGATTTGTGAGAACCAATTTGTGAGAACAGAAATGGCTTACATGTGTGATATGACACAAATTGAACAAGGCCCGAGTGTCATGGAACTGGCAACAAAGAATGGGTGGATTTTTTTTTTAAGCAGATATATTAGTCTATGTTCTGGGTTCAGAAAACAATTAAATATTTTTCATTTTTATTTTTCATTTTATTTTTATTTTCTTCAGGTAAAAGTAGAAAATGAAATGGAAAGTTACAATGAAAAGTTGTTCTTGGTCCAAAAATAGCCAACTTTTACTTGCATCAAATTGATGAAATTTGCAGTTTTGCATAAAGAGCAGAATCTTGCCATCTCACAACAAAAAACTATGTTCCATGATAGAAATGCTAACATTTCAGGATAGAACAAATTAAATAAGTCTCCTGAAAATATAACCATTCCCTTAGAAATATTTGTGCAGTGAAACCTGAGCATTTTTGAAAAGCCTTAGTGATAAATCCTAGCCTTTGGCTATGCATATATCACATTATTCAATTATACCCTATAGTAATTGGTACAGGTTGGCATTAGTCAGATCTCGTCTTCAGGCCTTGTGTTAAAACGGTTTATGGCAAGCAAATTCAATTACATGAATAAGGCAACTAGTAACCAGAATAAATTTTCCCTGAACAATGGATCTTGCATAACAATAATATATCACAATTTCATTTTATATCCTACAACCCAGAACCCAATCTGAATTACACATGTGGAAGACTGCGAGTGGGGGAAGCTCCATTGATTTCAGTGGAACCAGTCTAAAATTATGTGATTGTAATTTACACCAGAATATGATCTATGGGTCGCTGGCCTCTTCCAGCATAGTATGACATCACAGTTAGCCTTTAAAGTCTTACAAGTACTGTACAACATTGTTATATTAGTAGCTAAACTATATTAACAGTCTGATAGGATAGACAATAACACCAGTATTTTGAAATACTGTAATTGTATAAAAGTTTAGAGAGGTAGACACCTTCGACACAGGATTTTAAAGAAATACTGTAGCAGCTACAAGGATAACTAAGAAGGGAAATTTGTGTTTTTCCTCTCAACAAAATGGATTCTAGAAAAACTTCCTGTAATTGGCAATAAATCAAGAATTCCTAATCAAGCCTAATAAATACTGAATATCATCCAAGGTTGTATAGAGCCCTCTAATGCCCACTGACGTTAGTAGAAAGTCTCCCACTGATTTCAATGGGCTTTGAATGAGGCCCTCCGTTTCTATTGTTCTAGCGTTAATATCTGTTGTCAGACATCTATGAACAAGAAAAATCCACCATCCTATATCGTGGTGGGTTAATCTTTGTCACCGATCAATTCTTTGTGAAGTGAGTTCTCTAGGATTCTCTGCCTGCTGAGAAACTAAAACTGCAAAGATGGAGATCCTCCTTGATCTCTCATGCTGAAGATTGGTGTAATTATCTTAGTCAATTAGCCACATTATGAATAGATGCATGCAAACATTGAGATAAATTGGACAGCTGTAATGATTGTGAAGTATGTGATGCTGCCAGTAGTAACTTATGATTATTTCCTCCTTCTGCTTGATTGTGTTGTTTAATGTATTAGCATAAGAGGTTAAATCAAGCCAGAGCTTGGACTACACATGCAGCAAGGGAAAGAATGGCCTGATAACAATGTTCTGCAAACACATGAGATAATGCAGAAAACCAACCACTTTGGAGTCAATTTCCAAGAGTCTGGTGAGCCACCCAAGCCAGTTTGACCAGGCTCAAGACAAAGATTGACCAGGCTTGAGGGGGGAAAAAAGGACTTGACTGAACTTACAAAGGAGACACCCTCCTTGAAAGGAAAATATAGGGATTTTGAACTCAAGTGAATCCAGTTTCCAGAGAGTGGAATATCTAGGATAAGATGGACCTAACTAGGACCATAGGTTAGATAGGTATCGGTAGGCTTTTGAGTCAAAATACATTTTGTCTTATGTTGAGCTGTGTTCCTGCTGTAAAGGTTAAAAAATATTTTGCATTGGAAAGGCTGTTTTGGGGTCACTGAATTCACCACTGCTCACAGCTTGTGAATGCAAGACTTGCAGGTGCTGCACCCAGTCGGACCTAGAGAGGAATCATGGTTGCCCCTTGTGGATGCTATAGCCAAGACCTGGTCAAAGAGTGGGAGAATTTCAGGATTCCATCCCAGTGAGATAAAGGAAAGAGATCTAAGATCTAGAGAGGGTGCACTCAGAGAGATCAAGGAAGAGGTTAGACATGCAGTTATCCCTGTAACTCTGACAATAACACGGTCCTTATCCTTTGATGTCTTACCATTAGCTTCTGTATCTGGTTTACTACGTTCCACAGAACTTTGATGTTTATTACTTAGAGTATATGGCACATTTATTAAATCTGTATTCCAAGGTTATTGTACAGTTATCTGTTTGTTTTTAGAGAGAAGCTATTCAACATTTAGCTCAACTAAAGAGGCCCTGTCCAAATTTCTAATCAATGTGATAAGTCATTGATAATACTGGGGCCTGATCCAATCTCAACTGAATGTCTTTGACTTCCCTAGAGCTGGATCAGACCATGGCTCTTTGTACATCAAGTCCCATATTTATTAAACATAATGTTAAGTAACCTTAACTAAATTGCTGATCTTTCAAAGATGATATTTTAACTAGAGTGCTGCATAAAGACTGAAGATAGCAAGAAATGTGCTGTGATGCTCTCCCTGGAAGTGTGAGTAATTCAGAATATGGAGAGAACTGATAAACTCACCAGAATGAAGACTAATATACCTGTTTTACAATATACCTGAGAAAATTGTACTCCACTCTTTTGCCATGTAGTTGGCATTAGAAAGATTTGTAACCCTTTAAAATAATTGTGTGCTAAATTACTGTGGAAATCCCAAGGAAGCACTGTACTTATGACATCAACATTAATATCCAATGAGTTCATCACAATTACTATGGGTGCCAATAAATACTAGAGGAAATTAATGATATGACCATTACTTTAAAGCATTACTTTATAATTCAAACATTTTTTACATTTAAATTTAAATACTTCTCAAGAAGTGCCAGTAAAAAAAAAATAAAAATAAAGGGTGGGGGAAAAAAGTCCTCACAGCTATCAGAAGTAAAGATTTTATGTAACAGAATCTTTTGAAATTGTCAGTTTAAAATGTTTCTTTAATTTGCTCAGCAATATAAGATGCTGCTAATATCATCATACAAAGGAGGGTGAAATGGAGATCTGAAGCACAAATAGGTTAAGGGATTATTCAAAATCACCCAGAAAGTCAGTGGGAGAGCTGGGAATCAACTCTCAGTCTATTGCTGCTGGACACTTGTGTAAGGGGTGTCTGAGTGGCATAGATATGGAGTAGTTATGCTTTTCCTGAACAAAGGGAGCATGGCCATGGTGGCCCTGTGACCCATTTAGAGGACCTTTCTCATGTTAGAAGAGGAATGTCCGGCCTCCCTGTGAAGCAGTGATTCCTAGCTGTTGGAAAGGCCTCTCAGGGCTATTGGCAGTAAAGGCATAAACTGAGAATTCTAGCAACAGGGATCAGTCCAGTCTTTGGCCAGCCCTGGATTGAGGGGCCGTAACACAGCTCAGCCAGACCAGAGAAACTGTCCCTGATCAAATTCTGATCTCATTTACACCAATGTAAAATCAGAATTCAGTAGAGTTACTCCACAGTAACACCAGTATAAGTGATATCAGATGTGGTGAAACATTCATATTCAGTGTGGCACTTGTTGCTGATGGGGAAAACACAAAAGAATCATTCAGAATCTCATCAGAATAACCAGTTTACTAGCCTCTGTGCAATCAGCCAACATCATTTCATACCATTGCATATAGGAATCTATATTTGGAACTGTAAGATATAGGCTATGAAAGCTATGTGATCTGCATGTGAGTGACTACTTTGGGGTCAGAGAACTACCTGTTTCTCCTCCAAGTTACATTCTTATGTGGCACTCTTCCACATTAGCATCTTGCTAGTCATCTTCAGCTTCATTTGCATTTTGAGGATATGTGACAGTGTCCGCATCTACATCCTCAGAAAACCAAATGACTCACCTCAGATAGACCATGAAGAAAAAATGTAAGTAACGCAATTACAGTGCATGTGAAATTACAGACAATTGATATGCCTAGAAATCAGCACTGGTAAGGAACAATTTCAAACAACAAATGTAACATACAGTAGAACCTCAGAGTTACAAACACCTCAGGAATGGAGGTAGTTCATAACTCAAACAAAATGTTATGGTTTTTCTTTTAAAAGTTTACAACTCAGTGACTTTGATACAGCTTTGAAACTTTATGTAAAGAAAAATGCTGCTTTTAAACATCTTAATTTAAATGAAACAAGCACAGAAACAGTTTGCTTAACTTGTCAAATCTTGTTTTTAAACTATTTTTAGCAGCTTATTTTTAACAGAGTACTGTATTTTTTTTCTCTGCTGCTACATACTTCCAGTTCCAAATGAGGTATGTGGTTGACCAGTCAATTTGTAACTCTGGTGTTCATAACTCTGAGGTTCTACTATACAATATATTGCTTGGAGAGAACTCTTATGCCATGAAAAATCACCTCAACCTTTTCCTACTGGAGTGTTTCCAAGCAGAACTGAGGCATGCACCAAGTTATCAATCCTATACTTTCACACAATATTTTTTCTGTCTAACTCACTGAGAGCAGTGTAATTGCAGTTCCTCTTTCTCAGACAAACGGAGGCAGAGTAAAAATCACCCCTATTGGAAGTTAGGCAGCTAGTGGAATATTCAAAAGTGCCTATCTTTACATGTCTAAACAGCTTTAAAAATCTGGCAAGTGGCCTCTGCTGATTGGAGAATCTAGCCCTGTGTTTTTATTGTCAGCAATTCCACAAAAGATTAATTTGGCCTGAAATACCTTCTGCTGACTCCCTTAATCACAGGAAATAAACTCAGCTAGTCAAGGAACCAGAACAGAAAACCTTTTTACTCAAATAATATGGCCATTCCCATTTCCAAACTTAAAAAAAAAAAAGGCGTTTCTTAAAGCTGACTCTACCTTTCTGCAGGTATCTAAGTGGCGGGGGGGAGGGGGAGAATCTTTGCACAATTTTGAAAGCATTTTTGCTTTAGGAAAAAATTAACACAGATGTATGATTCTTGAACTTTGTGGAGCGAATCAGTCTTTTCATTTTTGTAAATTAATATTTCAGAAAAATCTAATGACAATCTTTTGCATTCATCCTTTGGAACGTTTCATCTATGAATCTCAAAACACTCTAGAAATATGAACAAAACTCTCAGCACTCCTCTCATATTTTCCAGGTTTTTAATTGTTTAGTTGTTTTGGGGAATATCACAAAAATGCTACAGATAAAATTACAGCTGTAATAGTGAATTATTACTGGTTATAATACTGTACATATTATAGAAACATAAATGACAATATTTTGTGAAAGATGCATTGGAGATATAAAATAAAATCTTTCTGAAAAGTTGAGTTTAAATATATTGGATTTCAGAGTAAAAAAAAAAATCACTGTTCTGTGAACTATGAAAATGTCAAAAGGGTACATACACTGCAAAAAACTGTTTAGCTGTTTCTGAGAAGGAAAAATTAACCTCTTTAGTCCTAATCTATTCAGGTTATTTTCCAGGTTAATGTCTGCAGTGCATTTTCTTTTTCTCTGCTGAATTCAAATATGCAGTCAAAATTCATGACTGAAGGGAAAATGGAATACTTTTGTTCTAAACCAATGGATATTTTAGCAGCTATCTTAAGAATGTTATTCATATAGGTATTAACAAAGACTAGCTGAAAGTCCTAGAATAGTACAAATCATTTAATTTGTGAAATAATTACATAAGGGGACCAGTGTAAAAGCAACATGCCATAAGATGTACACACTTTATATGACTGTTTTGATCAACTATGTGCTATTTTTATAATCCATTTTGTAAAGATACTCAGAAGCAATGATTTTACTTTGGTCAATAACATTTTTCACTTCTCAGGTTGTGAGCCTGTAAGATGCTAGCTGCCCTTGACTCCCACTGAATTAAACAGGGAAAAAGTGCAAGTGAACTCAATGAAAATTGAGGACACTCACTACCTTGCAGGATTGGGCCCTCTGAACATACCCATTAAAGGCCACGCTTCATAATACATTGGTTTTAATTACAAAGCAGTTACAGTGTAATTATGCTGTGGTTTTGTTTTTCCAATAAATAATTGCCCTTTGATGTTATGCTTTTTAGATATACAGTTAGAATCTAGGTATATTACCAAGATTGTATTTACATTATATTATTTTCAGTCATGTAGTGATTTTCTAGTTATATAAATTATGGGCACCCTTCAAAAGATCTTTGCCATTTCCCAAAAGATCCCATATCAGTCTGTTTTTATACGTCATGTTCTCTACAGATAATCGTTACTTTGTACCGTGCTAAGTTGCATAGTGATTCATTAATGTCATTACTCTTTGTCATTTCAGATCATGAGCGATGAAGTGAGCTGTAGCTCACGAAAGCTTAAGCTCAAATAAATTTGTTAGTCTCTAAGGTGCCACAAGTACTCCTTTTCTTTTTGAGAATACAGACTAACACAGCTGCTACTCTGAAACCTGTCACCTGTGACAGTTCTGCATATCATTTTTCCACCTCCATATAACACTGAGAAATAAGAACCAGAATCTGCTACTCTTAAACACATACTCAATAGTATCTTATTCAATATTCCAATTAACTTCAATTGAGCAATTTACAGAATAAGATATTAATAAGCGTATCAGAATCGGTCCTTGGCTAGGTCCACAAATATTTACCCATACCCTCAGAAACAGGAGGTGGTAACAGATGGAGGCAGATGACACTATCAGGAATGTAAAAAGCTGACATTGCAAAGCTGAAAATCCATACGAGTACTAATTAATGTTTACTCATTGTTCCCTGATAAATGGAATCAAATTTATTAAGAGTATATTAAAAATCTTCATTTTATCTTTTCAGTTGGTCATGTCTAGCTAGTTGTCCAGCTGGCTATTTTAATGGCACATTGAATGTCAGCTGCTCATTCAAATATCAGCTCATCAGATACTGGCTTGCGCAAGCTAATAGTCCTGGTGATCAGAGTGATATATTATAATGAATAGAATAGAACAGAATGAATTTTATGACCTGAAATAATAATTAATGGAACACAAGCAAAAAAGGCTACTAAAGTAGCTTTTCAAAAACTTTCTATAGATATTTTAAATTTCATTTTGCAATAGATTGTTCCTAGCTTAAGCAATATTTTATGAAAAGTCATAGCAAAAACATACATACATACTGTATATATAATTTCAAGGAAAGTTGTAAATCTTCTTTCAACTTCATACACCATTCATTAACTCCATGTACATCAGATGCCCTTCTCCTCTTCTCACTTTTGCTGTGAAACAAAAAACGTGTTCTTTTCCCCCCTCCCCGACTCATGTCAAAGTAAAGAAAAAGGAACCAGTAGCAAAGCCCAGCAACTCTCAACTTAAGTATTACTTTAGAAGTCAAGGAATAAACAACATACTTTGGCAGTAATATGAAAGCTAATGGTGATGTCCAGAAGGAATTAATGTCACACGAGCAAGGCAGCAGCTGCAGTCACTGGCTTAGGAAAGATTTGGTCATCAAAAAACTACAATTTAAAGATCAAACTTAAGTGTTATTTCTATTTTATCATATCTGCCAAAAGTGTCTAAATGCTAAAAATACTAAATACAGTACCAATATTCATCAGAAAGTTTAACAATCCCTTATCTCTAAAGTTATCCAGAAGTGAAGATGAAAATATTTGGGACCTATTTTAAGAATGAAGCCAGAGTGACTGCATCATGGTAGGTGTGTCATTGGGCAGCTGGAGGAACACACAAATGGGGCTGACCGAAAGATTCCTTACATTGAACACTGTTCAAAGGGAAAATGTATGGGTCTTAACAACATGGTGGACATGCAAAGCCCAGGATAGAAAGGGATGGCAGAGATTTGTTTATACCCCAGGACACATCTGATGGCACAGAAAGAATTGAGATTCAGCAGACTGTTGAACAGTATATGGGATAGAGCTACATCTCCATTTAAGCCAATGATAACACCTCACCTAAAGCGGGGTGGAGGGAAATGTTGTCTAGGCTTAGTGGAGGAAGGCAGAAGTGCTTTATGGCAGGCACGGGGTACAAGAGGTGAAACTACTGCAAAAAGGTGGGTGTTGATCAGCTTTCCAGCAGTGACTTATCTGCTAGAAATTTAAGGGCGGAAGGCTACAAAGGTGCAAACCTTGGCATTGAAACCCTTTTCTCCATGCAGCAGGCAAGACGGCACCCAGCCACCCTCCCTCCCTCCGCTCCCCTTCCCTCCCCTCGAGGTGTGATTATCAGGTTGGGTTTGAACCTGCTGTGGGCTTTGAGCTAGTGGCTCTGTTTAGTGGGGCTTGAAAGGAATTTTTCCCTTAGCACCTTATAGGCTTTGGTGGAGTGGGGATTTTTTTAGCCATCCCCACAGCGGGTGTCAGGGAAGACCTATTAAGGTGAGCACAAAAGGTGCAGTAGGCTATATGTCACAACTTATTTGGTAAGGGTGGGGCAGATGTCCAGCGCAGATACTCCATAGGGAAGGCATCCAGTAACCAAATAAATGGCCTGGTAAAGGATTTAAAAAGGAGATTCTTGTTAAAGGAATGGAATAGTTGGGGGTTTGGGGCTGGAACAGCAGGGAGCCAACCCCTCTTTCTTATAGCCCACCTTACCCTTTCTACGAGGTGGGGTGGACGGTAAGGTCCAGGCAATAGATGTGCTGGAGGGACTTGGATGGAAAAAGAGGAGGAGCTGGTGGAAGCACCTGCGTAATTACAGAATAAACAGGGGGTTACCTGCACTGTATACTTTTATCTGCTGGGTAGTCCCAGACATATAATAATTAAGTTGCCACCTGAATAAATCTATATCACATGACTCCTGTCCTTTCGGTATAGCCGGACAACAGAGCTAAGCCCATTTACTCTAGCAGAGGATCTGGCCCCTGGCGAGTAATATGCCATATAGTAGTCTTCTGGTAAAAGCAGCATTGTGTTCAAAGTAAATAATGACAATAGAAAGTGGTAGGTCATACAGTAATGAGAGAATGTCACAGATGGGGTTATGAGATTATGCAGTTTATGTAATTATTGTAATTCATTATGTGTTGCAACACTTGCTTTGTTTATATAATACATCTAGCTATGTTACCCAATCAGACTTTCCTTTCTGATCCTGTTTTCTAAATAGGTTTTGCAGCACATCATAAACTGGCACACATGCTAGAGGGCCTGCAGTATATTGTTACGGCTTCAGTTTAGTTTTACATTATTCAAATGAACTGACTTTCACCAACTCACAAGGGAGGCAGTTTCATAGTCTAACAGAATTCATTCTTGGAACATTTTCCTTCTATTTAACCTAAATTTTATTTTCTTCAATTTCACCTCACTTCTCAGTTGCATAACCACCCCTTAAATTGTCCTACATAATTCTTAAGCCTCGTTGGTTCATATACTGTTCCAGAAGTTCAGAAGGCACTGTGTAACAGGATTCACACTGAGCCCTGGGGTATTTGGTCCCTGGGCCTCCCTCTTCAACGAGTCTGGGACACTTCAGTCTGGTGCAACACCTGTGTTCTTTATGCTCAAAAGGTTTCCCGCCACCAGTTTCCAACCATATGCAGGCTTCACAGCTACTTGGCCTACTGTATCCCTGGCCAGCAACAGACTAGGAGGCTCCCACTTCCCTTCTGTGCCTGACCTCTCTCTTTCCCTTCTCTAATGACAGGTTTCAGAGTAGCAGCCGTGTTAGTCTGTATTCGCACAAAGAAAAGGAGTACTTGTGGCACCTTACAGACTAACAAATATATTTGAGCATAAGCTTTCGTGAGCTACAGCTCACTTCATCGGCTGCATTCCGATGAAGTGAGCTGTAGCTCACGAAAGCTTATGCTCAAATAAATTTGTTAGTCTGAAAGGTGCCACAAGTACTCCTTTTCTTTTCCTCTTCTCTGGCTTCCTCCCAACCTTTATAGCTCCAGGCTAATAAGACTGGCAGGTGCAGCCAGTTACCAGGCAGGCATAGGACTATTCACCCAGCCCCAATCCATTCCCCTTGATTGGCAGCTGGAGTGGCTGGAACTGATTAAGAGTTTCTCAACCAGCACCCTGCCGCATACAGAAATAGTGTGATGTGGTAATCAGGAATAGAGACAAGAACAAACAGAAAAGCAACATCTGTATAAATCTGGAATAACTCCATTGCCTTCAGTGAACTTACTCCAAATTCACACTGGGGTAAATAAGATCAGAAGCCATCCCATAAGATAAAAAAGAGATTTAGGTGCTTTTTAACATTTTACACAAAGTAATTTAGTAGCCTAAGTCTCATTAAATGTTAATGGCTCTTAAGTCACTTAGGTGCTTTTCAAAATGTTACTCTTAATCAAGATTCAAGACAGGTTTAATAAAATAATAAATAATAAAAAGAGATAAGAGAAGAATTAAAAGTTTAAATGATGGTTTGGGACTAGGTCAAATGAAAAAAAATGGTGAGGGGAAATAGAGGAGAAATAATGAAACTAGAAAGAAATGGGGTGAATGAAAAAAACTAAAAAGAAAGGAAGGCAAAATTAGACAACCAACCCCTAATATCCAGAAGATGAAAATGAACAACAAATACATTAAAGAAAAAAAATGAAAAAACAACATTTTAAAAATCTTTTAATCATCAAATTTGGTCTAAGAAGAAGCTGACACTGAAAGACAGAGTAAGTGGGAAAAAAAGAAACAAGCCACACAGTAACCTGATGCAGCAAGTGCATTTTGCATTATTATTTCCTAACAAGGTTGCTGCCAGAAGTTGTTCGATAACAAAACAGATATTTACCAGCATCGATGAGCTATATTTTTTTTCCTGAAAAATTTCTTCTGGTTTTATTTATTCATTAATATTACTACTACTTTTTCCAACATCACCATAAATCAGGTTCTATGTCTAATACCAGATCTGATTATAAAGTAATTGTTTAGGTTAAGCTGATAGTGAATCACCATGTAGGAAGCTTTCCTGATGTGTTAAACTGCTTAGTTTAAACAATTATGTCATTACCACCCTAGTCAGACGTAAAGTGGAAGTTCTCCACTCCTGTAGTATTTGGCTACTGTATTTTTATTATTACCATAGCACGCAAAGGACCAAACAGAGTACCAAAAGATTGAGGCTTCTTTGTACCAGCCACTAACACACAGTGAGAGTCTTTGTTCCAAAGATCTTACACTATAAATAGACAAAGGATGTAAAGGGAAAGAATAGAGGGATGAAGTGATTTGCCAGAGGTCAGACAGCAGGTCAGTGACAGAACCAAGATTGGAAGGCAGGATTCCCGATTCCCAATCCCATATGCTACCAATAAGACTAGACTGTTATGCTCAGCTGTCCAACACTGTTTTTGTGCTCTTAAACAGTTCAAACTGGAAAGCTGTTCTATTAATGTAAACACTATTGATATAAATGTAACAGCCTCCTAGTGAAACATCAGTTGAGAATAGATTTTCTTTTTAAAAAAAACATATCTGATTTTAGAGTTTCATGTGGAATTACAGGCGTACATTTCTAAAGGTATTTAAGTGCCTAAAGATGCAGATAGGTGCCTAGTAATATTTTAAGGAGTGCCTAAGTGCCTTACTCTTATTGGAAATCAATGGCAGTGAGGCACCCAGGTGTTTTTTAAATTCCCACCAGGTGCCTATCAGTGTCTTTAGACAACTAAAAGCTCTAAAAATCTAACCCTGAGATTTTAATATTGAAGTCTCCCTTTAAAAGTTTAGGGGAAAATGTTCCTTCACAATGAATGGAATATTGCTTGCCCCCCAGGTACTTCACTGTTAGTTAGAGATGATAAATCATTGCAAAATTACTGACAGGTTGTATCACCAACATGCTCTACCTTACTCTGGGACTTAATTATATCAGCACCTTATAGCCGTGCTACAGCAAAGGGGCTTGTCAGCATTTTCAAAATGCATCTATTTTTTCAGGGTGGAAAGGGGCTCAATATGTCAGTAATTTCAAAATCATATCTACCTGAACAGATAGAAGTTGTCAGCTAGGATGTATTTGTCCAAAACATGGTTGAAATGGATTACGAAGGGCCAAAATCCATTTGTTGTGGATGTAAAATCTTAACTACAGTTTCTGCTAAGAACTTTTCATATAGGCCTGGATGAGGACTAGCTAACAATACATAGATAAGAGAAAGCTGGGGTAAACAGATAACCATGTGTGTTTCAAGTCAGTGAGCAGAGTCAGCATAACTCCAAATGTAATTGGGTGTCCTTATCATGAGTTATAGACACTTGAAGTGATGAGAAAGGCCTCATGGTTCCTCCCTAATGCAGGGAGGAGATAGTGGTACAATACCTATCAGATCCCAGACAGAGTTCAGGGAGAGGCCTAATATGATTGACATGAGTTATGGCACCCTCCCCTTGCAAATGTACGCTCATCCTAGCCCACAGAAATGCAAGGGTAAACTTATAAACAATTGTTATTGTTAAGTAGTAAATACTGCTTTTTTGCTTTAAATCTCCAGGAATGTACCTGGTGGTCAACCGGGAGACCTGCTACCTTATTCCCCAGACCCCCAAATTAGGATTTAACCTATATACTTTAATAGGCATATTTTGGTGGTAATTACCTGGGTGTCAGCAGTATGTTAATTTGGTCCAACGGTGGAGCCATTGTGTAATCTTTTAGATCATTGGCTTGTTGTGCTTATCTTGTCTTGCTGCTAGAACCTATTCAGAGGCTTGGGAAAACCCATCCCCATCGCTTCTCTCCACCCACTGAGCACCACATATAATCCATTGTAATTAATTGTTTTGCAGTGTCTCTGAGCCTAATAAGCAAAGCAACACTCTGCCAGCACTGTGCGTAATAAACTCCGGTGCTTGACTCTACATGGTGTGGATTAGGCATTGGCACCCTGACAGCAGGATTGTCTGGCTATGTAGACTCCCTCCTCAGGCCCTTCGTTACCAGCACTCCCAGCTATCTTCGAGACACCACCGATTTCCTGAGGAAACTACAGTCCATTGGTGATCTTCCTAAAAACACCATCCTAGCCACTATGGATGTAGAAGCCCTCTACACCAACATTCCACACAAAGATGGACTACAAGCCGTCAGGAACAGTATCCCCGATACTGTCACGGCTAACCTGGTGGCAGAACTTTGTGACTTTGTCCTGACCCATAACTATTTCACATTTGGTGACAATGTATACCTTCAAATCAGCGGCACTGCGATGGGTACCCGCATGGCCCCACAGTATGCCAACATTTTTATGGCTGACTTAGAACAACGCTTCCTCAGCTCTCGTTCCCTAATGCCCCTACTCTACTTGCGCTACATTGATGACATCTTCATCATCTGGACCCATGGAAAAGAAGCTCTTGAGGAATTCCACCATGATTTCAACAATTTCCATCCCACCATCAACCTCAGCCTGGACCAGTCCACACAAGAGATCCACTTCCTGGACACTACGGTGCTAATAAGCGATGGTCACATAAACACCACCCTATATCGGAAACCTACTGACCGCTATTCCTACCTACATGCCTCTAGCTTTCATCCAGATCATACCACTCGATCCATTGTCTACAGCCAAGCGCTACGATATAACCGCATTTGCTCCAACCCCTCAGACAGAGACAAACACCTACAAGATCTCTATCATGCATTCCTACAACTACAGTACCCACCTGCTGAAGTGAAGAAACAGATTGACAGAGCCAGAAGAGTACCCAGAAGTCACCTACTACAGGACAGGCCCAACAAAGAAAACAACAGAACGCCACTAGCCATCACCTTCAGCCCCCAACTAAAACCCCTCCAACGCATCATCAAGGATCTACAACCTATCCTGAAGGACGAGCCATCGCTCTCTCAGATCTTGGGAGACAGACCAGTCCTTGCTTACAGACAGCCTCCCAATCTGAAGCAAATACTCACCAGCAACCACACACCACACAACAGAACCACTAACCCAGGAACCTATCCTTGCAACAAAGCCCGTTGCCAACTCTGTCCACATATCTATTCAGGGGATACCATCATAGGGCCTAATCACATCAGCCACACTATCAGAGGCTCGTTCACCTGCGCATCTACCAATGTGATATATGCCATCATGTGCCAGCAATGCCCCTCTGCCATGTACATTGGCCAAACTGGACAGTCTCTACGTAAAAGAATGAATGGACACAAATCAGACGTCAAGAATTATAACATTCAAAAACCAGTTGGAGAACACTTCAATCTCTCTGGTCACTCGATCACAGACCTAAGAGTGGCTATACTTCAACAAAAAAGCTTCAAAAACAGACTCCAACGAGAGACTGCTGAATTGGAATTAATTTGCAAACTGGATACAATTAACTTAGGCTTGAATAGAGACTGGGAATGGATGAGTCATTACACAAAGTAAAACTATTTCCCCATGGTATTTCTCCCTCCCACCCCACCCCCCACTGTTCCTCTGATATTCTTGTTAACTGCTGGAATTAGCCTACCTGCTTGTCACCATGAAAGGTTTTCCTCCTTTCCCCCCCCCTGCTGTTGGTGATGGCTTATCTTAAGTGATCACTCTCCTTACAGTGTGTATGATAAACCCATTGTTTCATGTTCTCTGTGTGTTTGTATATAAATCTCTCCTCTGTTTTTTCCACCAAATGCATCCGATGAAGTGAGCTGTAGCTCACGAAAGCTTATGCTCTAATAAATTTGTTAGTCTCTAAGGTGCCACAAGTACTCCTTTTCTTTTTGTTCCTTCATTCAATCACTGGGCTTTATTTATTTTGGAATGGGGATTAAGAAACATATACCCTTTGGTGTGGCTTTTTGTTGTTGTTTTTTGAAGTGCTTCTGCCAGGGTTCCCTCCCTACTCCGAACTCTAGGGTACAGACGTGGGGACCCGCATGAGAGACCCCCTAAGCTTATTTCTACCAGCTTAGGTTAAAAACTCCCCAAGGCACAAATTCTCCTTTGTACCTTGGATTAGGTAACACTGTCACCACCAAGTGATTTAGACAAACTCAGGGAAAGGACCACTTGGAGTTCCTACTCCCCCCTAATATCCCCTCAAACCCTTTCATGCCTTTTCCTGGGGAGGCTTTAGTATAAACAAGATGAGCACAGACCAACCTTGGGTTTTTTTAGGACACACAAAAAAACCCAATCAGATTCTAAAAGAAACAGAACTTTATTAGAAAGAAAAAAGTTAAAAGAAGCACCTCTGTAAAATTAGAATGGAAGATAATCTTACAGGGCAATCAGATTCAAAAACACAGAGGATTTCCCTCTGGGCCAAACTTTAAAGTTACAAAAAGAAAACCAGGAATCCACCTTCCTCTCAGCACAGAGAAAAACCACAAGCCAAAACAAAAATAAGCTAACATATTCCCTTGCTAGTACTTACTGATTCTAATGGAGTTCGATTGCTTGCTTCCTTGATCTGTGTCAGGCAAGCACACAGGACAGACAGACCAAAACCTTTCCCCCCCGACCCGACCCCCAGATTTGAAAGTATCTTGTCCCCTTATTGGTCCTTTTGGTTAGGTGCCAGCCAGGTTACCTGAGCTTCTTAACCCTTTACAGGTAAAATGATTTTGTGCTTCTGGCCAGGAGGGATTTTATAGTACTGTATACAGGAAGGTTGTTACTCTTCCCTTTATATTTATGACAGCTCCATTTATAGAATAAGATAAACAACAATTTACAATTTAATTTTTTAAATAATAAAGATATGGCTAGTTTATACCATAAACTGCTTTCATTGGTATGCTGGGAAAAAATATTTAGCTTTCAAAAATATTAAATATGCTTGTTGGTGTTGACTACTGGTTATAATACGTGAAATGACATTAAGACTCCTAGGGTGTATTCCTAGCTTTGCAGTATTATGATAAATACATAGGTCTTCAGAATAACTAAAAAAACACCACATTGCAGCAGCAGAATCCAGCATTTTATGTTTGTTCATTATGTTTATTTTTTAGGGTTGGGGATGTTTTTTGCTTCTTTTTTGGTATTTCTATGTCATTCCAAGAAATGTACACAAATATAAATATATTGAAGGTGCTTTTAGGACTAGAAGTTAAGTTTCAGAATCAGCCTGACTAAAAATTTTGGCTAATCTAAAAAGTTTCTCTTTTAAATTAGGCCCACCAGGCACCAGTCACAGAAGGATGCTGAATGAAAGTAAACTGTATAGGCTACTTTACTAACAAAACAGCAGATCAAGCAATTGGCACACTGGATATGACAGATGGAGACAGAATTGATAGTGGTGGATAATGACTAGATTTTGGTAGCTGAGAAAAATCCTATTTATGAAATTTGGAAAAGTTAAGAAGAGGATCTGGTTAAATAAATCTTATGCTGAAGATTTTGCCGACCTTTCATCCTGAAGTAGTGAAGTCAATGCAACGTAGTGGTCTAGGTAGCTGTTAGTTCAGTATATTGTCTATCTGCCCCATTCAGGCTAATGCTGCATTTTGTACCTGGGATATCCTCCAACTTCAGTTTAAGAAGAAAATATTTTTAGCACATTCGGTAGCACAGTCTCTCCCATCTTCTCACAACAACTTATATCTTGACAATGCTGTGGGATGCTGTAGTGTTTCTATACACGCCTTTTATAAATTGCTGTGTTAACATATGTGTTTTCTCACTACTTCCTACACCACGCTGCTGAAAATAGTTTTCATGCTATCGAATCAGAAGCTCTTATAAATATTTCTACTGGACTGTTTTACTGATAAAGTTTTGGTATTTCTAGGGCCTGGATCCTAGTCATGTTGTGATGGTGATTAAACCTAAGTGAAATTTTTTGGCAAAAACTTTTTTCAGTGAAAAATGCAGAATTGGTAACACTGAAACATATAGCAAGTGTGCATCTCTTCCCCCCCACTCAAAATCTGAAAAACAAAATCTAAATATTTCATTTCAAACCTCCTGATTTGTTGGTTCAAAATTACATTTAACAAATTCTGTAATATTACATTACAAAAATAAAAACATTTAAAAATCAGTACAAATCAATGTGAAATTAATTTAAGACTTTTTAATTTGGCAAAAAAAATTAAAAATCATTTTTGGATAACCCAAAACAATCCCCCCACCCCAGTTTTTTGGAGTTGCCAGTGAATCAAAGATCCATTATTTATACAACTCTAATGGTGACAGAGACACTAAAATATTTTTGCATTCTCCAAAGATTTGAATTTTATAGTCCCAATTATCAGCCATTTTTTCTTGTATTTATCTCACTAGAGACAGGCAAATTATATACATTATATGGCAAATTACTGAGTGACAAACTGGGTGGTAAATCTACAGTGCTCCAGCATGCTGCATGCTAACTGTCCATATGGACTCTATTGGTGCATACTACAAGTCACCTAATGTATTTTGGAGGGCTGTAGATTTACAGCTCAGCTTGCTGTGCACTAACTCGCTGTTATAGCCCTGAGACCAGATCCAGATACCCTTAATTATATTGAATGGTATCTTACTTCACAAATAGTTCCACTGACATCAGTAGGAACAGTAGGACATCAGAAGTAAGGAACAGCTCAGTGGGTCAAAATCAGACACTTATGTTAAGTTTCCATGTTTAGAACATGGAACCACCTGCTTATGCTTCTGGCAAATGATTTTTCTCCTTAAAGGTTGAAATGCACTCCACATTCTTTACACAGATAGAAGGAAAAATATTTCTGTATGTGAGTTATAGGAACTATGACAATTTGAGCATTCTCCCTTTCAAAGCCCAATGCATACAAGTCTCAATAGCACTTCAAATTAGGGGCCTGATTGTGCCTCTGCAAGTCCACACAAGGGAGAAAGAGAGAGTAAACTGTCTCCACATCTCCTACAGGGGCTACCTAAATCTTAGGGCCAGATGCATCTGAGTAAGCAGGGCTTTTTCCTTGTATATTCCCCTCCTGAGTCAAGAAGATGGGGAGGGGACAGGGATTAGGTGGAGTGTTGGCTTTGCCCCTCCACTACTTGCTGGCCAGAGTAGCTGAGCTAGAGAGGGATGGGTAATAATTTACTGCTGGGATAAACTTCCAGTAAATTACTACCTCTCAGGAGCAAGGAGAAAGGATTATGATTCAGAGATGTGTCTGAAGTACTGTGCTTCCCAACACTGCTGTTTGGGGGATGCAGCTTATGCAACAACCGTATCTCAGTACTGTATGTAAAGTTACAATCTAGTCCAAACCCCCTTGCTGTTAAAGAAAAAACTTTGTTTGGCACAGGGGGCTTTGTAAGGGCCAATGAAGGGGGCATCAGAAGTTGGGTGGATGTGCTGTCTGTGGGGCAGATCCATAATCTCTCTGATCAGGAGTGAGAGGGCAATTTCTCTCAGCCACTCACATCTACTGAGTGTCTGGTCTGATGACTCAGAATAGGTACAGGGCTGTTGGATAGCACCTAAATTAGCAGTACTGTATAGAAACATATATAGATCATCTCTCAGTGCCATAAAAACCTCTGCTAGAGAACCAAACCAAGGCTTATGCTGCAATGCTTATACACAGAAGACTCAAGATAAAAATTATCTAAAGATACAGACTGAAAGGACCAAATTCTGCTCCCAGTTCACTGATGTAAATATATTGCAACTTGATGGAGTCAGAGTTACTCTGAAATAGAAAATGATTTCCATGTCCCGTAAAAAAATTGTAATCTCAAATTTTTAATCAGTACAAAGTCAAAACATCTCAAATATTTGCACTGAAAATCCCCCCTCCCCCTGCAAATATAAAAATGGATCAGGTCAATTAAAACATTTTGATTTGATAGTTAATTTATATTTTTTAAAAAACTTCAAAATGTTTGTTGACTAATTTTTTTAAAGTGTTTTGCACCAAACCCCAACATTTTTCATTTTTGAATGTGTCACAACACAACAATTTTTTTTCTTAATAGTGAAATTGTAGAAATCAACTCTTTCCCGAGAACAGTTGAGGTTTTGACAAATCAGCATTTTCTGATGAAAAAAATGTTTTGTTGGAAAATTCCCAAACATCTAGAATTAAATTTATACTGGAGTTTCCAATAGCAGAATTTAGCCCTTGAGTTTAGATAAATATACATCTACACCCACCTATACCCCTCATCCTTATTGCAATTTCCTTTCCTGCTGTTACTTGTTGGGATTTTTTGTTTGTGGTGTGTGAGAGAGAAACCATTATAATGGTGATAGTTATGTGCTGTATGTAGTAAGTGTATTTGAAAGGGCTATCCCACCCTAACAACTAGAATATTTCATATTAAAACAAAAATATGTACAACATAATACACTTGTCAGAGATTTCAACCAAGAAAGCCAAGGCAGGCTCCTTACTGTTTTTTTATTATTATTTTTAATGTTAGTAATCAGCCTTGTAAAAAGTGTTGCCAACTCTGACAAACTATTCAGGGAGATTCCTCCCCCACTCCCCCCCCCCCCCAACATGATATAATGTCATTAATTGTACTGTACCTATTAAAATCTCCTAAATTGCTTTCAACACTCACTGGGAAATTGATGCCAATTCCAGGCCAATCCAGAAGGGTTGGCAACCCTGCTTGTAATGAGGTGTGCAAAATTTTATTAACACGATAGTTTGAATTCAGCTGCACCATGATGAATTGCCAGGGAGCACTCATTGCAATGCTCATTATAGCTGAATCAAACATGTCTGAACAAACATGCCTGGGGGGAAAAAAACAAAAACACCCCTCAGAACAAGTTCTTGGGCATCTTGGGGTAGGGTGGGGAGAGGCGAGAGTATCAAGTGAAGCCCATGGAGGGCAACTAGCACAGCACATCATCATATTCTTCTGTCATATGAGCCATTAGGTCTGATAAAAATATTTTTCTTCAGTGTGTGTGTGTATTTTAGACTCTCAACAGTGAGACAAGCAATACAGAGTGAAAGCATTTAATGACTGGACTTAATACAGCACAGTTCAGACAGAGGAGGATTCTTCTTAACAGTTGTTTTTCAAAATGGAGGAAACTAACATGGAAACATCTCTGGGCCAGGATAAATTTCACAACAAATTGAGACTGATCCTGCTGTCTTTTCCTAGGCAAATCTCCCTTTTAGTTTAATGACTTTTCACTTAGTTACAAGCACAGAGCTTTTCTTTGTTCAGTGTGGGAGACTGGTTAGAAGAAAACTAAAACCAGGTATTTCCTTCTACTCCCTGCATATTTTAAATACACTGGTGAATGGAGTGATGCTGATTATACCTGCCAAAGACCTGGCTCTATAGTATGTGGAGAAGGTCATTTTTTCTTAAGTGTTCAGGATCAGATTTACAAGGGCTGAGCACCCAAAACAGGGAGCCAGATTTACATAAGAGCTCAGCTCCCACTTAGATATCTAAATGGGGACCAGCTCTTCGAAAGTGCTCAAGCCTCAGCAGCTCCCATTGTGAGAACCAGATTTGCCAAAAAGACCATATGCTAAGTTTGTCTGCAACCCCAAGGTGAAATCATGTTCCCACTTAAATCAGTTGGAGTTTTGCCATGAGTTTAATGAGGCTAAGATTTCATTCCTGGCCCTGATTATGAGTGCTGAATTTTTAAACATTTCTAGCGCTAGTGCCTTCATCCGATGATCAACAAGTGCTTTTTTATGACTCCCCTATGTAAAAAATCCTATAGTATTTAAGAGAGGAAACCAACTGAGTTTACAAAGGAGTGAATTTGGTTATCTTACTGGGCTCTCTAGAAATGGCTAAGAATCAGTATAACAGTGAATGAAATCCTTCCTCTAAGGTGTTTTTTTTTAAATCAGATAGCATTCTATAGTACAGATGCAATTCTCCATTATATTGGATGTTTTTAAAAAGTTATTTTTATTGAATTTCACAGGACTTTTCCATAAAAGATAAGGAGGCAAGTGCACCGACTTCATAAGAGTACACTGAACATCATGCTGACTCAGGGCAGGGGAACTCACTGTCTTCAGAGACTGCCTGGTTTCATTGCTCCCTGCCACTAGCTGTTGTGCAGGGGACTGTGGTCATAGGCCACACACATCACAACCAAATTTTCCTCTTCTCTGTAGATAGTTTCCCACTAGTAGAATGGGGCCTGATCCAATCCCTGTTTAAGATAATAGGGATTGAATCAGCACAAGAAAACCATATTATGTCTGTCTCTTGTATAAGTGTGCTGGGGAGCAGGTGTGTATATGTGGCAGGGAAGAAAGGTACCTGTACCCTTCCTTATCACCCATCATTCCGGTGCAGGGGAAACAGCTCCTTCCATGCTGCCAATTGATTGACTCCATTAGTAAATCGTGTCCTATTGATACCTTTTTTAATCTAGTACTTCAAGTCACTACTGATTTCTCCAAAAGAGATGGTGGGGAGAAGGGAGAAATCAGTAAAATATCAGCATCTTGCCATCTCTAGATGTGAATACAACAATACAAGTGAAATCCATACAAATGAACTGTTGCATATCTCTTGGTGATAAGGTTGCTATATTTGTAGACCAAAAGACACATTCCACTGGATTCCACATTCACATTCCACATCCATGGGGTTTTAGGCATACTAAGCATTACAGCACAAGCAACATAGTTTTAGACCATAGGCATTCTGCCTGCAGTAGATAGACCACAACTGTGAAATTACTATGGTCTTGAACTGATCATGGATAAGTATAGAAGTTTCTGAATTTCTTTATTACTTCTGGGCCAGATTGCTCTTCCTGAAAACCCATGAAAGCACCAGGGGAGGAATTGTATGTGAGGTTCTTTCTTAACATTTTCCACAGGCCATTTTGTCAGAAAGGTATTTATTTTCATTCATGGAACAAGCCCCAAGAATCTGTGGACTCCAGAAATCTGCACAGATATTGGGGGGAAAATGAAAGACACCAAAACAATCTGTATGCACCACTCTGCCTTTACTCAGCGTCCTGTAACCTCTCCCCTGTGCCCCAGAAGCATGCAAAGAGTTAATGTTGTAGGTCACATTATACACAGGAGTATCACTGACACATTTCTGGATTATACTTTATGAACCACTTACATCTGCTGTAACCACACATGCCTTTCTGTGAGCTCTTTGCTCTAGTCTGTACCACAACATGACATGGTGTCCAAAATAGCTAGATTCCACTTCCAGAAAGTAGAGAAAATATGAGAATACAGAAGCCAGAAAACGAAGGAGAGAGGAGAATCAGAGAAGGACACATCTGACATAGATATAGACATGGCTTTGCTGGAGTTTGTCTAATTGTGCTCTGTGCAAGAATCCTGTTTAAGTGCACTGTAGCATAAAAAGATGTTGTGCTGTTCCATATTTATTGTGTCTCACTTATTTCCACCTCAAATGCTCTCAGTTTGCTGGTAAACATATTTCTAACTCCCAGCCCTGAGAGTGCAACATTTGATTTGAAAGTCAGGCAAAGTTCTTTCCTTCTCACTCATATCCATCAAAAACAAAGATTCTTCATGCTAAATGTAGGATAATGTGTTCAGATACCAAGGCAATAGGCACAGTATAAGAAATAAATAGAATAGAATAATACAACTCTGGGTGTTAACACAGAGGGACAGCTTTATTCCTGGTGCAACTCCATTTATTTCAGTGGAGTTACACTAAGGATGAATTTGAACTGCAAATTTTCATTAAAAAGGAGAACAAAACATACACTTTGGTATATAAAATGTCTGGCTATACATATATGCATTTACAGAAAGTAAAATGTCAGTTTTATGTCCCTGTCATGGGCTACACTCACCGCTAGTGGCACCTCCTGCTGGCCATCCTGGAAATTAGCTCTACCAGGTTTGTGCTCTCCCTCTGGTGGCATTTTCCCCATCCTGTCTGATCCTGCAGCCTCACTCACTCTTGGATCTGCAATCTGCTCTTCATGGTTTGACCCTCTGGCTAAGGACTAAGGTCCTCCCCTTCAGGGCAATTCAAAGTCCTTCCAGGCTGCTGGCTGGCATCTCTAATACCCTTGCTACTTCCCAGTGGTTGCTAGAGGAATCTAGGCCTTCCCTCAACACTGGGTTCCAACCAGGGACCCTATAGCAAGCAGCCAAGGTCTCTGCATGGTCATACCCCTTGTTGCTGTTTCCCTGGGCTTCTTCCTACTCATCTGGCTTCCCTGTTCTCTGGGCTTGTCAGCCTCCCAAATCTCTCCACTCAGATAGTAACAACAGCCTATTTCCCTGCCTTCCTGCAGTCCCTTTGCTAATAATCACTCCTGGGTTTTATACTGGCCCCACCTGTTCCTGTCCAGCTAAGCTTAGTGGCATGCTCCTCTTCCAGGTGCACCCATTGGAGTTAATTTGCCTGCCTGGCCACCTTAACCCCTTTCAACCCTGTGTGGGGTGGGTGCCCCATCACAGTCCTCCTGTCCAATTCCAAGTTTTATACAGATAAAGGAATGAGACAAAACAGTAGCCTTCAGCTATTGGAGTGCAAGGTTCTCTGACTTGAGTATTTTGCTTACTTCAGAAAACAAATATCTGATAGATCAAGATGTCAACTGTCTTTAGAACTGCTTTGAACTCAATGAAAAACACCACAATGGGCTACTTCCATTCCTGTTACAACACCACTGACACATCAAAGATAACCTTACACAGTACATTAGATTTTCTCATAGGGTGCAAAATTTAAAGCATTTTTCACACTATTGAAGGTGTGCTAATGCTACTTATCATGAAAGCTGTAGTGTAAACAGTGCATAAGTGTTTCAACCACTGTGTCATCTACACCTGATTCCCTCATTGTTAGCCAGATAGAGCTGCCATGGTATAGAAAAACTAGTTTTTCTACTGAAGACTAAACAATAGACTTCTATTGGACAATCTGAGCATATTGAAAGAAAGAACCACAATTTGTGCAATTTTTGCCATAGATGTACATTAATCCATTAATTTAAAATGGATTAGGACTGCAGAAAACTGAGTTCTGAAAAAATGGTCTTCTGAAGAAGACAGCAGGGACAGTCATTAATACTCAGCAAATAGAGCTGGTTGAATAGCAAAATCACAGACAGTATTCAAAAAATATTTTAGAATAGTAGGGCTCTGGTTCAGTTTGAACATACTGAAGCCCATTCGTATTCTCAAAGATGTCAAACTCCAAAAGTGGTTTGGATGATTTGCTAGTATACACAAAGGTATGTGTCAAAATATGTGTATTCTGAATACTCATATTTAATACTGCCTATATATGTTCAACCCACATGTCTTTTCAAAGCTTTGGTCAAGGAGAGAATTGAAACAAAAATATGCCAACTTGGATGACCATTTCTGAATCTGTAATATTAAATACCCAACATTGGATCTTTTGCAAACAATTGTTACACTTAAAAGCAGGGTCTCCTGGGCATAGGTCATATGCTAGAAAGTATGGGTGAAATCCTGGTCCCACTGAAGCAATGGGAACTGTGTCATTGACTGCTGTAGGCCCTGTATTTTATTCTATACTGTAAACAAACCTGCTATTTTATTTCCCGTAACTTTGGTAGCACACAAAGCACTACTGTTTTTGTTGAAAGCTGCTGTCATTTCATAAAAACATTTTAACCACAACAGTAGCACACACACTGTAAAGTAATATTTATTGAATATTTTAAAATGCAGACTATAATTGCATAACAGTCCCAATGTTATAAAAGTTAATGGTATACATCCTGAGCTGGCTATTATAATTATACTGTACAACAAGAAAGATGATTTGAGAAACATCTGCTTAGATGTTCTCAGAGAAATGACTAATCAATACAGTTCTGTGTTTAAATCTAGCATCTGTAACTTGTATTTTGTATAGTGATTACTTTTAATAAGTCAACATTTGCCAACATACCCCGGCCCTCCCTCCTCAATGTACCACGGTTATTTTTTTTTCATGATAGGGAAAACTGAGTTATCTGAGATACAACTTTACATAGTTATTGGCAAATGCTGGTTCTGGAATGGTAACTACAGTGGAAACCCTTTTGTCCAGAAAGTATGGCTACTGTTGCTTTCAGTATAATGTTCTCCGTATGTATATTTTCCCCCCTAGGATTGATATGGAAATGTGTGTGATTTTTGTTTGAGTTTGTTATTGTTTTTGGTCGTTTTAATGTTGCAAAGCAAAACCTCAAATATTAAAGAAAGGTGTTATAATTCACTACTGTACAGAATCAAAAACTGGACATGGAAGTGGAAACATCACCCTGACCCTGCTCTGAACTGCACACAGGAAACTTCTATGTCCACATAAAGTCCCACTGACTTCGCTCGTATGGGTCAACCCACAGAGAACACGGTGCAATCAGGGCCCTTATGATCACGTTTGGATTCAGATCCATTACAATGTGGAAGTTACAATGGTTTAAATAAATTTAAGCAAACTCATTATGTATCAAATATAAAGCTGTTTAGCTCTAATAGCAACCCTAATAAACTCAATGGACTCAGAATAATAATCTGATGTGATTTTTTAAAAATTTTTGTTGAAAAATACTGAGGTTTTTCAAAACAGCTAATAAGATTCTGCGGTGTGCTTGACAAAACACATCTGTCTAAAGATCCATCTTAGCAAAAACTTAATGACAGGCATCAAGGAACTAATTGTATAGGAAACTTTCCTAGCTTTGCTCTTAGTCAAGCAGAATGACTTTCCGCTTTCCACTTTATTAATAAATATGCTGCTGTATTTCTACTCGCATAGATCTGAGAATTAATTCTATTACAGCTGCTGATCGTGGTAACCAATTAACTCTATTAACAAAGTACAAGGATTGTATAATTTCAATTAAGGGTGTGAACAAAGCTGCAGCCACTCATTGGTCCTATGGAAATCACTTCTTTGCTAACATAAATCTAAGCTTGTGGGCTGAGATCTGTCCCATAACCAAGCATGAAGGGAGATGAGAGAGCTTAGCACATGGAAGCAACAAAAAGTATTGTAAAAGAAAAAGGAATGTCACAGAACTTTTGCAGCCATTGCCTTAGTTTCTGTTTTGAGTCATTATTAACCATTTACGATAGTTGCAAGATCCGAGCCCCATTATACGAAGCACGGTATAAACATATAGTAAATAATATTCCTTATTCCAAAGAGCGTATACTCTAAAAAAGACAAGGCATAAGTGGATGAGGAAACAAAGGGTGATCTAGTGATTAGGGTGGCAGTCTGGGACTTGAGGCACAGGTTCAATTTCCTGCTCACCACAGTCTTCTTGTGTGACCTCGGACAAGTCGCTTAGAGACAGGTTTTTAAAATAGTGGAGGTGTCTAATGATTAAGATAGGCAGTCTAGTGGGATTTTCAAAAGCATCTAAGTACCTAGCTCATTAATTACAATAGTGTTATGTGCTTAATTGCTCTCAAAAAATCCCACTATAAACCTATTTGCATTTTAGGTACCTAAATACCTTTAAAATCTGGCTCTTAGTCTCTTGTGACTTAGTTCCCATCTGTAAAATGGGGATAACAGCACTTCCCTACCTCACAGGGGTATTGTGAGGATAAACATGTGATGAACATTGTGAGGTACTCCTATACAACAGTAATGAGGTCCATAGCAGTATCTAGAATAGATAAATAGACAAACATGAGCAGAGGTTTGAGAAACAATGAGGAGAGTATGACAAAAATAATAGGATGTTTATCCTTTATGACTTTAATGGGGCTACTCGTGCTTAAAGTTAACCATGTGCCAAAGTGCTTTGCTTGACTGGGACCAGAATGCTCAGCATTCAGTACTGAGGAGCATTATGTGATCATCAATTTTTTTTTTAAATGAAGCCTTTTTGAAGTGTGGGTGCCATGTTGTTTTACATACAGCTTTCCCTAAATAGTCTTTCTTGTGCACATTGATAAGGTAGCAGTGCTCTTTTACTGACCTCATCAGGGCGGATGAGAAGGTTGAGCTCCATATTTTTGAGGTAGGAAGGCCCACACAGGGAATTTATTGAAGAGGTTAGGGTGTTTCAGTCTCTCTTGAGACAGAAAAGGAAAGACTGCATGGGGGAGGATGACATGTTTTAGATCAAACACTTTACGTTTATTATCGGTCCCATCTGGTGTCCAATTCAAGTTTGCAGGGCTTCCAATGCCAAGCACTATGCTTTACAATTCATACTGCTGTTTTAACATCAATAGCTAATGGCTATTCACATCTCTAACTTGAACTATGGTGCAGCATCTGATTTTGCATTCATTACCGCGACCGATTACATGATACTGTAGGACCATTATTACCCCAATTGTCTCTTGACAGGTACATAGTTCAGCATAACCTGTTGAGGAAGAACAGATGCCCTGTAACTGTGGTAGGTGCATTGAACTCTACTAGAGGCTTTTGAGGGTGAGGGTTAAAATGGGAATTTTCACATTTGCACCTCAAATTTCCGGGGTAGATTTTTAATTAATCAATCTAATGTGAACACTACAGAAAGACTTATTGTTTCATGAGGTCTCAAATGCCACCTGGATAATAAAGCTCTTCAATTGCTCAAGATTCATTATAAGTCATGACAATGACATGACTATCCCCGCTGGATTCTGGGTCAATGAATAAAGCTGTTCACATCTTATTTTTGGTTTGGGGTTGTAGGTGAGAGAAGCATCTCATTCAATAGCAGAATAAACATTGCTTCAGCTATGCTATTAATATCCTGAGAGGATTTGATTGACCCTTAGGATGCTTTAGAAGCAGTGCAGCTGATTAAGTCAGCCCAACAACAATTAATTGATTCCAAAATGCTAGATGATTAAGATACTAAAAACTAGGAAGTTCTTGTGTTCAAGCCCCACGTTTCTAACTCTAATGTGACTTTCTTTTTGTGTTGAATTCTCATTAAATGCAGTTTATTGAGTTTGTGGGAGGACGGGAAGAAGAGACACTGTTCACAATGATGCCGTTTTTTTTCCTGACACCATCTCATCAGTCATTATATCTTTGCATTTGTTCAGAAAGAATATCGTCATTATTCACACTTATCAGTGAGGGGAAAACAAACACTATTATAAAAAAATATACATATATGTGATATAATTAAAAATAAAATATGACTAAACTACATGGGGGTGATGAGAGAAATAAGAACACAGGAAAGAAGAATCTGAAGATTATCTGAGCAAATCTAATTAAAAAGGAAATGGTAAAAGGGAATAGTATTGGGTGGGCTGAGGTCTTGATGTGATAATTAAAATCATGCCAGTGAATTCACCATTCGTATCCAAGGTGTCATATATTTTGGCTAAATAATACACTATATATGAATAAGGATTTAGAGTGTACATGAATATAATGTAGAAACAGACATTTAAAAGTCATATGTAGTAACTACCTATTACTAACGCCAGTTTTCTTAAAAACAAAAACTTGTGAGAAAGTTTTTAAAGTAACTTTAATGCTGTGTTGAACAATCAGCCCTTTCCAAAGTTCCCAGACAGTACAGTCAAAACAGTGATCAGTGTGAGTATAAGCAGAATCTGAATGAGCTCTCCCCTGACATCTAGTGGTTAGTTGTGGAAAAGGACTTCAGGAGCTGATCTTGTTTGCATGGACACACCCACCCTGCCTAGGTGCTCAGCATGATGGGATTGCGTGCCCAAATGATCACTTGTGGCTGGTGTTGGTTACCCAGTCTCCTTGTTATTGGGGCAGGAGTAATAAAGCGTTGTTATCCTTGTTGTGTGAACCGAGGGCAGCAGAACTGTACCTGGCATACCCTGATGGAGGGATTCACCCTCAACTCCTTGAGCTGGTTTTGTGTTGTATTTTTTGAAAAGGAACTCCTAGATACTGAACCTGGCCCTTGGTGCTGCTGGCTTCACCTGTCAGAAAGGTTACATAAGTAAACTACACTTAAAAAGTTACACTGTTGCTTATACAATATATTATAAAAACTAAAAATTAAAATAGGATGAATACCTCTCGGACTAGTGTTTCCAGAGGATAGTCATATCTTTCCAATTTCTATTACTACCATTTCTCCAAGTAGTAGGGTAGCTAGGCCTACCTTATCAGAACATAATTCACTCAAATGCTTAATGTGTTCATACCGTTTAACATCAGACATCCTTAAAATCCTAATGTTTCCTCCCTTCCAGCACACTTAGCTCTATTTTTAAAGAAACACACTTTAATTTATATGTTTATTTCAACCATTTGATGCTAAATTATAACAAGACTAAATTATATGGCCAAGGTTTTCAAAAGTGGCTATCCATGCCCCAATGTTTAGGTGACCAACTGGAGACAGAACATACACTCAAGTGTATACCTTTGACTATGTCTGAGGGAGATATGATAGTGTAGTTTGGGGTAAATGTTTCACTAAGATGAATCTGGGAACACAGAAAAGTAATAGAAATATTCACATTAACACATATAAGTGCCAATAAAACCCTTCTCAAATGTGCTCTGAAAAGGGACACCTCATATACTACTCTGATTTAGCATGAAGGCAAAAATTTTGGTTAATTAATGTTCCATCAATCTGGGGCATCTTGTTATGATTGTAAACTCTTTGAGGGTGAGATTGTCTGTTTACTTCATGTTACTACAGTACTTATCACAATGGAACACAAGACTAGATAATCATTATGGTTCCTTCTGGGTTTATAATCTATGAATTCCTGACTGATACTTCCACATGCTACTGCAATAATAAAACCACTAATAATGATAGTATTCTATTAATTATTATTTGTAATACTGTAGTGCCTAAAAGCCCTAGTCTTGGACCAGGACCCCGTGATAAAGCATTGTACCAACACAGAACAAAAAGATGGACTTTGCCCCAAGGAGCTTCCAATCTAATGATAACAATTTGCCATAAAACAAAGGGTTTGGAACATTGTAAAGTGAGGGTAGAACATTTTGGGGGGGGAAACAGTGAAACAGAGATACACAGTAATATTTTACTTTACACATGATATACTGTGCAGTGAGGGAGAAGGGGGGAAAAGAAAGAAAGAAAGAAAGAAAGAAAGAAAGAAAGAAAGAAAGAAAGAAAGAAAGAAAGAAAGAAAGAAAGAAAGAAAGAAAGAAAGAAAGAAAGAAAGAAAGGGATGTTGGTACTGGCCATGGTTTGTCTTAATTCTGCCAGATATTATTTTGCTTAAAGTCCTAGTGGCTTTGGGCAGACTACAGCAACATCCTAAATACAATTTCAGTCACATTTAGACTATGTATTTCACTGTAAACTTAATGAGCATTCAGGAAGAGCATGTGAAGTTTCCATAGATGCTAGAATGCATTGTTATCAGGATATTTTGTTCTTGAACAACAGTCCTGGTTTAAGAAACAGTCCCTAACCTGGCCTGATGTAGTTTGAATAGCACTCTCCCCAACCCATCCCACCAGATTCATAGATTCATAGATACTAAGGTCAGAAGGGATCATTCTGATCATCTAGTCTGACCTCCTGCACAGTGCAGGACACAGAATCTCACCCACCCACTCCTATGAAAAACCTCATCCATGTCTGAGCTATTGAAGTCCTTAAATCATGGTTTAAAGAATTCAAGGAGCAGAGAAGCCTCCCTCAAGTCAACCATGCCCCATGGTACAGAGGAAGGCGAAAAACCTCCAGGGCCTCTCCAATCTGCCCTGGAGGAAAATTCCTTCCCGACCCCAAATATACAATCAGCTAAACCCTGAGCATATGGGCAAGATTCACCAGCCAGATACTACAGAAAATTCTTTCCTGGGATATTAGATCCCATCCATCTAATATCCCATCTCAGGGGATTTGGCCTATTTACCCTGAATATTTAAAGATCAATTATTTACCAAAATCCCATTATCCCATCACACCATCTCCTCCATAAACTTATCAAGTAGAATCTTAAAGCCAGATAGGTCTTTTGCCCCCACTGCTTCCCTTGGAAGGCTATTCCAAAACTTCACTCCTCTGATGGTTAAAAACCTTCGTCTGATTTCAAGTCTAAACTTCCTGGTGGCCAGTTGAAACCCATTTGTTCTTGTGTCCACATAGGTGCTGAGCTGAAATAATTCCTCTCCCTCTCCTGTATTTATCCCTCTGATATATTTATAGAGACCAATCATATCTCCCCTCAGCCTTCTTTTAGTTAGGCTAAACAAGCCAAGCTCCTTAAGTCTCCTTTCATAAGACAAGTTTTCCATTCCTCGGATCATCCTAGTAGCCCTTCTCTGTACCTGCTCCAACTTGAATTCATCCTTTTTAAACATGGGAAACCAGAACTGCATACAGTATTCTAGGTGAGGTCTCACCAGTGCCTTGTATAACGGTACTAAAACCTCCTTATCCCTACTGGAAATACCTCTCCCGATGCATCCCAAAACCGCATTAGCTTTTTTCACAGCCATATCACATTGGCAGCTCATAGTCATCCTATGATCAACCAATACTCCAAGGTCCTTCTCCTCTTCCGTTACTTCTAATTGATGCGTCCCCAATTTATAACTAAAATTCTTGTTATTAATCCCTAAATGCATAACCTTACACTTCTCACTATTAAATTTCATCCTATTACTATTACTCCAGTTTACAAGGTCATCCAGATCCTCCTGTATAATATCCCGATCCTTCTCTGAATTGGCAATACCTCCCAGCTTTGTATTATCTGCAAACTTTATTAGCACACTCCCACTTTTTGTGCCAAGGTCAGTAATAAAAAGATTAAATAAGATTGGTCCCAAAACCGATCCCTGAGGAACTCCACTGGTAACCTCCCTCCAGCCTGACAGTTCGCCTTTCAGTAGGACCCATTGCAGTCTCCCCTTTAACCAATTCCTTATCCACCTTTTGAAGTTCATATTGATCCCCATCTTCTCCAATTTAACTAATAATTCCCCATGTGGCACGGTATCAAATGCTTTACTGAAATCTAGGTAAATTAGATCCATTGCTTTTCCTTTATCTAAAAAATCTGTTACTTTTTCAAAAAAGGAGATTAGGTTGGTTTGGCACGATCTACCTTTTGTAAAACCATGTTGTATTTTGTCCCATTTACCATTGACTTCAATGTCCTTAACTAATTTCTCCTTCAAAATTTTTTCCAGGACCTTGCATACTACAGATTTCAAACTGGCCTGTAGTTACCCGGATCACTTTTTTTTCGCTTCTTAAAAATAGGAACTATATTAGCAATTCTCCAATCATTCGGTACTACTCCTGAGTTTACAGATTCATGAAAAATTCTTGCTAAGGGGCTTGCAATTTCATATGCCAATTCCTTTAATATTCTTGGATGAAGATTATCTGGGCCCCCCGATTTAGTCCCATTAAGCTGTTTCAGTTTCGCTTCTACCTCTGATATGGTAATATCTACCTCTATATCCTCCTTCCCATTTGTCATGCTACCATTATCCCTAAGATCCTCTTTAGCCTTATTAAAGACTGAGGCAAAGTATTTGTTTAGATATTGGGCCATGCCTAGATTATCTTTAACCTCCACTCCATCGTCAGTGTTAAGCGGCCCGACTTCTTCTTTCTTAGTTTTCTTCTTATTTATATGGCTATAGAACCTTTTACTATTGGTTTTAATTCCCTTTGCAAGGTCCAACTCTACTTGACTTTTAGCCCATCTCACTTTATCCCTACATGTTCTGACCTCAATTAGGTAGCTTTCCTTGCTGATCCCTCCCATCTTCCACTCCCTGTATGCTTTCTGCTTCTTCTTAATCACCTCTCTAAAATGCTTGCTCATCCAGCTTGGTCTACAACTCCTTCCTATGAATTTTTTCCCCTTTCTTGGGATACAGGCTTCTGATAGCTTCTGCAGCTTTGATTTAAAGTAATCCCAGGCCTCCTCTATCTTTAGATCCATAAATTCTTCAGTCCAATCCACTTCCCTAACTAATTTCCTTAATTTTTGAAAGTCAGCCCTTTTGAAATCAAAAACCTTAGTGCCAGATTTATTTTTGTTAATCCTTCCATTTAGTTTGAACTGAATTAGCTCATGATCACTTGAGGCAAGATTGTCCCCTACAACCATTTCTTCTATGAGGTCCTCGCTACTCACCGAAATTAAATCTAAAATGGCATCCCCTCTAGTCGGTTCAGCAACTACTTGATGAAGGAATCCATCAGCTATCGCATCTAGGAAAATCTGAGCCCTATTATTATTACTAGCACTGGTCCTCCAGTCTATATCTGGGAAGTTAAAGTCTCCCATGATCATGCAGTTTCCATTAGTATTTACTTTATTAAAGACATTAAAAAGGGCTCTATCCATATCCAAATTAGATCCCGGAGGTCTATAGCACACCCCAAGCACTATCGTAGGAGAGGCTTTACTAGTTTTCTTCCCCAATGTAATTTTTGCCCACACGGACTGTGTCTTATCCATTGCATCGCTTCTTATTTCTTTACATTCTACCTCATCATTGATGTACAATGCTACTCCACCACCTTTACCTTTGTTTCCGTCTTTCCTAAAGAGCACATACCCTTCAATACCTGTAGTCCAGTCATGACTACTATTCCACCATGTTTCTGTTATCCCTATAATATCTGGTTTCACTTCCTGCACCAGTAGCTCTAGTTCCTCCATTTTGTTACCTAGGCTCCTCGCATTGGTGTATAAACATCTTAATTTTTGCTGTTTGGCCTCGCTCACATTTTGTACCCTATTAGGCACAGTCATTCTACAGCCAGTATAATCTATTAGACTAGTATCCACACCGCCCTCGCTCCTTATATACATTCTCCTACCCACAGCTGTATCCTTTCTTACTTCGTCTTCTTCCCTCTCAATGCTAAAATCTGGCGTGGAGATTTCCTGGACATCTCCCATCCATTTCTCCCTAATTCCTAGTTTAAAGCTCTCTTAATCAGTTGTGCCAGCCTCCATCCTAGAAGTCTATTTCCTTCCCTACTCAGATGAAGTCCATCCCGAGAGAACTGTCCTCTGTCCGTGAATGCCTCCCAGTGGCCATACATCCCAAAGCCCTCCTTATAGCACCACTGCCTAAGCCATCTGTTAACAGTCATAATCTTGTCACACCTTTGTTGCCCTTCTCTAGCAACAGGAAGGATCCCGCTAAAGATCACCTGAGCCTCAATTTCCTTAAGCGTCTTCCCCAGCCTAGCATAGTCTCCCTTAATACTTTCTAGCGAGAATCTAGCCGTATCATTTGTTCCCACATGAAGGATAATTAGGGGATTCTTTCCCGCTCCCTTTAGGATCCTTTTCAACCTAAGGTCTACATCCCGTATCTTAGCACCCGGAAGACAGCACACCCTTCTATTCTCTGGATCAGCTCTAGTTACAGGCCTGTCTATTCTTCTCAATAAAGAGTCCCCGATCACATAGACCTGCCTTTTCCTGGTGACGCTGCTATTCTCCAGTCTCTCCCCTGTTCCCTCTGGCTGCAAGTTCTTTCCATTCCTATTTTCCCTAATAATCCTCTTCAACCCATCCTGTATCCTCCTGGGGCTCATATTTGGTCTAGTCTCCCTTGACTCTTCCGCTTTTCCTATAGGACTAGCCTCTCTTCTCTTCTTCCTTACCCTTTGACCTTCAACAAGTACCTGCTGAGCCCCTTCTTCATTTTCCAACTCTGCAAACCTGTTCCTAAGCTCTATTTCTCCTTCACTAGCCCGTCTTTTCCTCTGCCTGGTTCTTTGAGTCACATGTTTCCACTGACCACTTTCCTCACCCAGTCTCTCCTCAAAATTCCCCAGCCCTGCTTCCATCCGTGAGTCTGAGCTTTTCCCTTCAGATACCGCATATCTTTGCTCCATCAAACCCCTGCTCAAACCCCTTCCTAAACTCAACCAGACTTTCCACCTGCATCTCCAAACCTCGGATCTTTTCCTCCAACAGCTCTATCAGATGACATTTCATGCAGAAAAAACTCTTACCGGTTCCCCTCTCCAGGATCATGTACATACCGCAGCTTCCACATTCAGTCATTTTCATTGTGTCTTCCACTACATGAGTCATTCCCACTGCTGCCTCTGTATCTGTCATAGCCTTCCCACCTAAATCCTCTTAATCTGGGAAACACAAGGCACACCAAAAAGACCACCCCCCCCCAGCAAAAGCAAACCCCAAACAAGCACCACAATCCAAACTCCCCTTTCAAACTCCTACTCAAACTCCCCTGTTTAGAGCTCTGTTTGCTAGCTCCTGTGCCGCTGCAGCTGTCTGTGATCTCACACCTACCCATTACCTCTCTCCCAGCACCACCCTACTTTAGCTTTGCTATCTTCTGGAAGCAGGGGGGAAGTCAATGTACACTAACTGACTCGGTCTCCCAGCAACTACATGATAAGCAAGAAAAGCTCTTTAGCTCTGATTTGGTTTTCAGAAATGCTCGCAGCATTCAAACAATTCTAGTAAATAAACGAGGGCTTTTATGAAGGTGACTACTGGATCTTCCATGTGTCAGAACAGACTGGACCCTTCCCGCTGGGCAGTGATAGCAGCAGGACTCGACAAGATGTAGTGGGTGTTGGGTTATACCCAAGCCTTCAAGCTTCTGGTTGCAGCTTCCTTTGCTTGTCAAGCTGATCTGTTTGCTCCCAACTGATTCTTAGCTTCTGCTTCCAGCTGCCAAGCAACCTTCCAGAACCTTCTCCCCAGGTCCTTTTGACCTCACTGCCCAGCTGTCCTGCAGTTGCAGACATTTGTCCTTTCTCTTGTGGGGGTACAGAGAACAGCTAGCTCAGTAACAACGGAGAAGGATTCAAGGAATTCTTTATAAAAGTTGGAGAGGTTCACCCATCAGAGTTCTTATTTCTTCTGAACAGGCTGTTTCAGCACTACTTAGTACACTGTCCATTTTTCTTCCTCAAGACCATTCAGCTCAGGTTCAATATAAATATCACTGTCACAAACCACTGAACATTATGTGTTACATGGAGTTCTATGAGGCCTGCTACAGAACCAATGGAAGAGCATAAACCTTAAACCAAGATCTACAGTAGTATCTAAAAATATAACCTTATCCCAAAAGCTCAATGCAGGAAGAAGCGAGAGAACATTTATTGATTAACAGAAAAACTAAAGAGATCACAAGCACAGCACTTTGAAAATGACCCTTGACTTCCAAATATTTTCAGAATTTTAGTTGCTATAACAGCTGGAAGCAACTCCCCATTGCCAGGATAACTTGAAAACAATATTTCATTCTTCCAGAAGTTGTGGTATAGTTGGTTAAACCTCAGGAAATAATCAGATAAAATGATGGAAAGAAATAATTAGTACAACCTTTTTTCTTGTTCTACTAGATACATTTGCTTTATGCTGAAGGCCTCTATAATTATTAGTGTTTCCATAACATGAAACAAAACATTGCTGGAGGCTGTTTGCCACATCACTGAATTTATCCTTAATACCAATGGGAGTCTGTAGCAGTTTGGGACTCACCCCTGTGGCTCCTCCTGCTGGTCATTCAGGGAATTAGCATTCCAGCCTCTGGAGCGCCCTCTGCAGGCTGGAGTACCACTTGCTGCTGGGCCGAGTCCCTCCTGGACCCCGGTGCCCCTTTCACGCTGGGATGCTGCCACCTGCAGTACCCCGCACAGATCTGGGTCTCCTCTCCCCGGGGGAAGTCCCAACCCTCTACCCCCAACTTGACTCAGTCTATGACCACTGCCAGTCACCACCTAGCCCCCGTTCTCTGGGGCTGACTGCAGTGTAAGTGCCACTCATCATAGGCAAGGGTGGTTTGGACCTGCTGCCCTCTGCAACCCCAGTGTCTATTTGGCTTTCCACTAGGCCTGCAGCCTGGGGGGTTTGCAGGCCGTAGCTCCCCAGCTCCTCTGGCCTTCCCCCAACCCTGCTCCACCTCAGGTACCTTGGTATGCTCCCAGCAGCCAGGTCTCTTCCTCTCAACAAGCTAGAGAGAAAGAGAGTCCTTCTGCTCCTGGCTTCACTGGCTTTTATAGGACCAGCTCGGTCTGTTTGGGGCGTGGCCACAGCTCCCCCTCCCTTCTTACTGAGACATCCACAACATGCTATAAAAACTCCATGGCCCACCTGTGCCACAAAAACTGTTTTTTGCCATATTAAAGCCAGGGCCTGTGTTGCCTAGGGTCAGATGCCTCAGGGGCCCCTATAAAGCTACATTGCTCAGGCGTTGACTTCAATCCTGGGTGGCAGTGCTCAGGACCCCGGGCTTCAGCCCCATGAGGTGGAGCTTCCGCTTTCTGCCCTGGGCCCCAACAAGGCTAACACTGGCCCTGCTCAACAGACTCCTGGTTGAGAACCGCTGCTCTATCTTCCTCCAGTCACTTACCTCACTCAGTACATGCCTTCCATCTTCTGAAACAAATGAAGCAGGGGTCCTACAGACAACAGTCTCACCTTGACTAGGCAACCTTCATTCATCCCCAGAGCAGGTCCAGACTCTGCACTGAGTGAGGCTGGGGTCTTGTGGAAAAAATAGTATGTAGTCATGTAATTAAAGACAATATTTCAAACCATATATCAGGGGAGGGGGGCAACAAATTAAGGTTACAGAAGCTACCTTAACTGTGACATTTCCAAACTTTTGAGTGCTTGACTTTGCAGTTTGCATAATGATGTCTTTTTTCATTTTTATTTGTGTGTCTGTGCACATGTATGTGTGTGTATATATATATATATATATATATTTATGACACACACACTTACTTGCATAGAATTTCATTGTTTTTTAAATGTAGTCCTGCTTCCCCCCACCCCAATAAAAAAAAATCATCATGTGCCTCACATTGACACCCACATGGATCATCAGCAAGGTTGAAACCACAGCATGCCCAGTGCAGGCAGAATCTTTGCTACTCTAGCCACTAAAATCTAACACACCTCTACTCAACTTGTGCAAACTGATTTTTCAAAGGCTTATAACTTGCTTAATTTTTTTTGCAGATTTTTATGAGCATAGCAAAAGGCACACACTGACACAAAGGCCACCTCTCTTCCAAATGTCAAGTCCAATAAAAGATATTCCCTCACCCGCTTGTCTCTTCAATAACCCTTGTTCTCTTCCAAACACTAGTTGTTTGATTATACTAAATTGCTTTAATCAGCTGATTTAATAAATTGCTAACTTGTGTATGGTACTTAAAGTATTTGATCCTTCCAGATCCACCTGCACCAAGTCACCTGGAGGATGAGGGCTATAGTCCCTTCCCCAATATATTTTCAGTATAAGTCTTAACTTTAAATGCTTCCTTCTGAATCTTAGTACTTAATCAGAAAGGCAAAGCTCTGCTGTACTAGTACTAAAATTAGTGAATTAGTGCTAAAAGCCAATTTATTTGCATACAAAAACAAAGTTATTTAAAGCAAGAGTTATTTCATTTTAAAAAAGAACCTTATTTACAGTGTTATTACAATATGCGTAGGTACTTTTTCTAGTCATATGTTCACTGGAGCGCTTGTTACATCTCTCATCAATTAAATGAATTAGCTGAGTTGCATGTCCTGCTCAGATCCTGACTAATGGGATCAGGTGATAGCTTCAGTTCATTTTGGTCAATGATGCTGTCATTCTTTTATAAACCATCACTCTTAGGAATAACACATTTATTTCTTCTTGAGAAGCATAATTTTGCTGAATTGCAATGCAGAGAACCAGAGTCTGTTACCAGCCACTTATACTTTCTTCTGCTGTAATATTGTGTTTACTCTTCCATGAGGATGAAGCACTGCAGGGAAATTGATACAATTTTAACTAACCTTATGAATAGAGATTTTGCTGTTCTTTTCCCTCTATGTACATTTGGCTAGTTCCACACTTACACTGTAAACAGCTACTTCATAGTCATAAAAGACCTTTAGGAGAAACTTTTATTCTGCTTAAATACAGCAAATGGCTTTTCATAATGCAGTTATACAGTGAAGGCTGATGTAGTCATTGGCAATAATTATGCCTAAATTACTATTGTATACAAATCTTTGCAGCATTACTGATTTTCATAAATGGAAAAAAAACCCATGAAACATGGCAATCTGATTATTGAAGAACTGAATTGTCTTTGATGATTGGGAAGCTGAAAAAAGGGAATGCATCTGAGCAGCTTTCAAAAAATAAACTATGAATGTCCACTTCACATATTCAAATCTACATTAATGTCTGATCCGCAAAGATTGAAGTCAATGACTCCTAGTGGAAAGACTTTTTAAGGAGAGACCTGCAAAAGGTATTGAATCTTATGTCACTCCGACCTAGAGAGAGCACAAGATTTGCCAAAGTTATAACTCTTAGGTGTTAAATCATATTTTATCTTACCTTATTACTATTTGTATTACTCTAGTACCTAGCAGCCCCAGTCATGGGCCAAGACCACATTGTGCTAGGTGTTCTACAAACACGGAACAAAAAGATGGTCCCTGCCCCAAAGAGCTTACAATCAAAGTCTACTTGCCTTTTGGAGAATTATTAATTTAGAGATATTCCCCCATTCTGAGCAGTAAATAAGTTCAGTGATAGGATAATTAATTACTGGGTAATATATTTATTAAATTACCCCAATGCTATTATCTTGCAATAGCAAGACCATAGTTAAGGTTGTATGAGAATTTTCTGTTTTATGGGGTCTGTATCTCATCTAGTTTTGGAACCCTGTTTTGTAAATATGCCATGGGAATTTGAAAGAAAAGTTCAGTCACTGATTAATACGTGTGGGGAATGTTCTCCAGTACTTATGATGTTTGTTGCTGGTTTTTTAAAGGAAACGTAGAGAAACAAACAGCAGAAAAGCCCATTTTTTCCCCATACAGTGCACATTTACTTCCCCTGCTGCTGCCTGAGCAGTAACATTGTGACATCAGAGAAAACTATCAGCCACTCATTATCACTCAGTCTCTCCGGTTCACTTGCATACTTTGGGGGGATGTGGGGGTGTCACTATTGACTTGGTTGTCATGGAAATGGTTTCCTTCGCTAACTGAGTTACCTCAGGTGACTATGGTAGCATTACAAAGAAGGATCCCAGGAGGAGCTGTAATGAAAGCTGACTGGGTTTAGATAAGGTCATTCTGTGGGTTTGTCCTGGCTAATTTACTATTTCTTTTCAAAAGGTAATTGATTGTTACTTTCCTCAAAAAGTGTTACATGAAAATAAGATACAAAATTCCATTTTCTTTTCCTATATATTGAGGGCTGTAAAAGTGGGGAATATACATGAGCCCAGTCTCAGTTTTCTGGTACACATTTTTTTAAAATAAATAATAATTAGTAATTTAGAAGTTGTATTTTTATGACATTAAAACTTTTCCCCTAAATAAAGAAAGATATCCTGAATTCATGCTGACTTGTTTACATGATATGTTGACATTCTGTAACTATTACAACTTCATTAATGTCATATAAAATCTTGTTGGACTACATAGTTTTACAACATATACATTCATATATAAATATTTGTCTTGCAAAACTAAGGAAATTCACAAACAAACAAAGAACCGTCATTTAACATTAGTTAAGGTTGTCCTCATCAATAAACTCAACCATTAACAAAAATATGAAATACAAAGTTAAGGTTTAAAAATTTACAAAGCCAAGTATTCTCAAATGTTAGAAAGTGCCAGGATGAAATTTGTCCATACAACCTTAATTCAGCTCTCTTGTGCATATTCATTATGATCCAGCCTTTAACTACGTGCAGAAATGACTGCCTGTGAAAAGTTAGGTGTAAGTCACTTGCCTAGCATTACATAGGAACTCTGTGGTAGACCCAGGGATAGAATCCAAGTGTCCAGTGCAGTGGTAATTAAAGACTATATCCTAAGGAATATTCACAAGGGACCAGGCTCATCCTGCCTCAGGATTCTAGGCCACTGACCCTCTTATTAAACAGCAAAGACCTGGTCCTTAAAAGCCCTTGCTTCTTCCTACCTTCCCCATCCACATGTACCTTTTCCAGGACTACAACTTTCAATCCTCTCTCTCTGGAAGTCCGACTCCATATGTGGCTTCCTACCAACCTGTTGCTGAGGAGCCTCCTCCTGGCAGTTCCCAGCCTTTCTGATGACTGCCTGAGAGCCCCTTCACTCCTGTTGTCCTTGCCCTTTAGGGCCAGTAAAAAGATTCCTACTGCAGAACTCCTCTTTCAGTTCTCTCCTACCGGCTCAGCAGTTGTTCCTTTAAAGAACCCACCCAGTCTACTTTTCCCCAGGTGGGTATAATCCTTAATTAGCTGTCTCCCCTCTAAGTGTCAGAATGGGCTAATTGGCCTCTCTGGCTTACCTTAACCCTGTCCCTGCCATCATTTACTTTTCTCTTGATTCAGCTACTAATATAGCATCAAATCCAGCCACCCCCTCTTAGGCAAAGTAACAATTGATAATTCTTTTTTATGCTATCCTGAGGTTTTTAACACAACCAACTTTCATCTGAAGTTTTTATAAGCTCATTAATGATATAATTCTAGCTACTTTATGTTATTATGTAATCATCCATTAGGTACTCTCTCTCTCTATCATGGTCTGATATTAAAAACAGGGCTTTTTAACACTAAATGTTCACATTGGATCGGCACAAAGCTATTTAGACAGGCAGATTCTGTGATATTCCAGCATCCACTGGAAAAACGTCACAAAGTTCCATCTGTGCAGTTTAGGGATTTAAGACCAAATTCTTTCCTGTGCTAAGAAGAACACAGCACAAAGGTTGGCGAAGAGGAAGGCTGTCCTAGCTCCAATTCTGATGACACAGTTGTTGCGATTCTGGTCTCAGCATAAATTATAGCAGCCTAGAAGTTGCTTTAACTAATGACATTTACCTATGCCTTCTAAGGAACTCTATGCTATGAGAATTGGCAGAGCCACTCTATGGCAGCTGAGACCCTTCAGCAGCTCATTTCTTCTATTGTTGATACTTAAAGGACTAGTCTGTGTTCTGGGATAGAACTCAGAGCCTCTTTCATTAAAAGTATAGGCTGTACTCTCTGAGCTATAAGAAAACCTTTTATCTTATATCAGTATAGGGTCTATGACACTAACCTGAGCAGTTCTCATTCTATTCAACAGAGGGCAGTCATCCGCACACTAGCCAGTTCATTACAGCACATTTACTATAACAATTATCACCAACTTATGGATGTGTTTCATCACTCAGAACATTCCATTATACACAAAATTGTCTCTTTCATGATCTTAATGGGATGAAAGGAAAACATAGGCCATAAATATCTGAAAGCCTTTTTTTCAATAAAAGATAAAATAGTTAAGTAAAGATATAGTAATCAATGTAGTAATTATTACTATATATATTTTAATAGATCATGAACTCCTGCATTCAGAGATAAAAACATTATGGAATCAGCATGATTAAATTTTCATTCAGTCACAATCACATTGTTTTCACTTAAACACTTGCAATTTATACCAGGGGAAAGATGCCAGTATTCCTGGAAAAAAGGGGGCACACTTTGGCTCAAACACTGTAGCTTTGTACTAATCTACTGTGCTGTATTTCATTCTAAATCCTCTTTTTCAAACTTTAGGAATACAGTTAGGTAAGCCAAGGACCATACATCATGAAAAGGCATCAGCAGGTGTTCTTGAGCCTGTATATTAGGGTACACGTTTTGAATCATAACCCTGTGTGTTAACTATCGATTGTTTCAACATAAAGGTAGAAGTGTCAGTTTGAGGTCCATTGAACACTGCTAATTTTCCTAATATATCACAATAACAGAAACACCTGGGCTAAGTAAGTGTGCTGGGATCACTGATCAGAGAATGTACAGTGCTCAACAGCCCTCAAAAATCTCATTCCTTGCTAATTCAGGTCATTTTTCTGTCACACTTCCTGCAAGGCACAACCATGTTTCTTTATGTAGCTATGTTTACTTTTTTTAATTCATTTTTAGCTACGTATGAAAAAGTATAGTCATTGGTTCAAGTTATTTTCTTACATAAGTACTGAAGAGAGGATGACAGATGCAAAGGATAGGATTATGTAGCAGATTTCATACAGTATAGGTTAGGAGATAGAGTAAGTATACATATTATTATTTTATTTTATTATTATAAAAATATATAAAGGATACTTTTATTCAGTACTCTAATTTGTAGTTAAACTTTTTTGTAATTTTAGCAAAATATCAAATATTGAAAAACACAAAAAAGCTTTGCAAACATTTGCGTGATTTTTTCTCCTTTTATTGTGCAGCTTAATATCCATCTTTGTTTCATTAAATCAAATCAGTACATTCCCTAATACCATAAGAATTGGAATTTGAGGGAATCTATCCCTGTTCTTTTAAAATGTTATTTTAACATATTAAAAGGAAGAAGTTATATCTTGAAGAGTCTGCTATTCTAAAAGTTAAATTACAGTCAGTCCTTACCAGGTTCACTGGGATAGAAGGAATGTGTATGGGCATATGTGTGGACCTTCCTTTTACCTCGTTCCAATTCTTCACCACATTCGTTTGCTTGCTTATCATCTTCCCATATCCTACACTTCCTCCATTTGAGTCTTTTAGATTGTAAACTCTCCAGGGCAGTGATTCTTTCTCTTTTCCATCAGTACAATGCTCAATGCAATCCCATTTGGAGTCTTTGGACACTGCCATAATATAAATATTTATTACATCTTGTGCTCATCAAGGCAGGAAGAATGGTTCCATTAATTCTTATGAGTGCTTGAGAAAGGAGGTTTTGTGAGATGGCAGTGAGATGGTTTTGTGAGATACCAGTCTGAGCAGTGATTCTCACAGTACCCAACTGTGGGTATTTTGTGGGTATTCTCAGAGCCCTAATCTTTACCTTACTTTCAATACATATATTCCTCCTTGCTAGCATCCAGCAACAGGCATGGAAAAATTCACATTGCATCTTTTTAAAAGAGCAGTGTCATTGCTGAGCATTCTTCTCCAGTATCCCCATAACATCCTACTCATTTATGCCCTCTGCAGGCAGAGTACCTCAAAGTAACTTCACTTGGATGCTACATCTCTGGCACTCTGTGCACTTCCATGATTCTGCTCGTAGAAAAGCCAAGATATTTCCCTACAAGTGCATAGAACTCATACCAGTTCCACACTGCAGCCAAATTATTATCTGCATGGTTAATCAGCTAACACTGACAGTCCACAGTGGTCATTTTAAAGAGCATTAGAATAGTCACCCCGATACTTCTTTCATGTATCTGCGGTACTGTATTTATAAAGCAATCTGTGGAACTTGCAAGCACTTGACTTCCATCTTACAACAAATTAGCTGTGAAGGGTTAACAGAAATAAATAAATAAATAAATAAATATATCTGTGGCAATATATAGATAAAACACTCTCTTTCTCAGCTTTAACTTTTCTATTGTCATCGTTTTTGGAACCACGTGTTACACAAAACAAAGTTAACAAATAAATAATTAGCAGTTAGTGTTTCCCTTTGATGTGTGCACCACCAGGTTAATGAAATACAAATACATGTCTGTTTTCAGAATCATGGGTCAAATTTCAATCAAACTTTTGTGAAGTGCAGGTCAATACTATTGATATCCCTTGCTTTCATTTTATCTTTTGAGGACCAACCAATAACTTTAACTGATATGAGTTAGATGTTAGGATCTTTAGGACTTGCTTGGGTTGCTTAAAGAATTATCTCCTGTGTACCAGTCCTGTAACATTACATTTGTTAAAGGTGATTAAGCATGGGGATACAGTCTAGCTAAGAGAAGTCATTGTTAACATAGAGAAAGTGTTTATTGAAAATTGGCCCAATAGGTACAGACTGGAAAAAGATACTATGATACTGGGGCCTGTGCCTTCAAGGGCTGAACTTCCCAGATAGAGAGTCTGGGATGGGCACTGTGAAGTTCCTGTTATGCATAGACAGTTGGTCCTGGACACAAAATAAAGCAAATCTTCTGCAAGCACCTTAAGCATTGAATGGTCACTGGACATCATAGATACCAGGCCTCATCTACTCATTGCTTTGTACTGTGTGTCCATTGTGTCATGGTTTTGTCTCTTGTCTAGCCATTTATATCTCGACAAAGTGAGTCTAAATTGTTACCCTGATTTAGTCAGATTTTATACCCACTTTGCAGAGGTGTACATGATTGCATAAAAAGAAAGGCAAGCCTATCGGGATTCACATCTCTTTAGCAAAAAGTTTTGGAAAAGATTTTCAAAGACACAAAAAAGGAGTTAGATGCCCAAGTCCCATTGAAAGTCAATGAGAGCTGGGTGACTACCTTGGCCTTGTTCCTTTGAAAATCCCACCTGCCCCTTCATTTTAATTGCAATTTTAAATAAGAAAAAAAATATTAGCCTGCAATGGTGACAATAGCAATGTTTGATCTCAATACCAATCACAAAGAAACTAGTTAGAAAGAATTTTAAAAAAAATTCATCAAGAGGCATATCATACTTATCACTGTAAGCAGCACTATGAAGAAATTAGCAAAAATGGTTTCCAGTGTCAATGGAAAAATACAAAGATAAAAGAAAAGTGAGTTTTCTCATGAGATGAAAGAACTACCTATACAAGTATGAATGTATGAAAAAAGGCATTTGGGGAGATCCTGTATAGAAGAATAGATTCTTTAAATGAGGCAATGAGTTCACAAATCTGGCATCCAGCACAGATAATTTCAGTACAATTGTTCAGTACAATAAGGGTAGAAAAATTAAACAAAGTTTAATGTAAAATTGCACTTAAGTGCTATTTTATAAAATAGTTTTATAAACAAAAAGTATTACAAACAAAACAAAACCAGAAAATGCACATTATATGAATTGCAGTAAACTCTGAGTGTTCTAAGAGCTTAGGTACAGAGAACACTTCATTCTCTTTTCTTCCAACAATTTCTAATAAACTCTCCAGAGGTAAACAAATTCAATCACTCACCTCATCCGAGAGCTAAAATACACAGGGAAAATTCAACCTGTCAATTCCATAGCTAGGAAGGTTTACAAAATTAAGGCAAAGTTCTGATTCTCAGAACTGCATGGTGGCTTTCATCTCTGATATTTGCTCATCCTACTGAAATCAGTTGGAGATCTGCCAGTGTAGGGAGAATAGCTAAGAGTTCAGATACATCATGTGCATGTGAGAGAAGAATCTTACCTTAAAGTTCTACCTAATTATTCTTTTCTTCCTCATACCCCATGAATATATTGGATTTCTGCATAGAAGATTCAAGCTCCATACTCAGAACCCTGAGGAAAAAAATTCCAGAACCTAATTCTCTTATACAGTCTCCTTCCAATTCCTTGTTCTGCAGTTAACTCATTCAATTTTATGTTCACTCATTTGATTTAAATGGCCTGATTCTCATTTACACTAAAGCCACTTCACAATACTCTAATGACATGATCCCTAAAATGGGTGTAAACATAATTTACACAGAACTTATGTCCCCTTTATGCTACCAATGTGGTATAAAGTGGCCTTACTCTAAATGAGAATACATCCAAAATATTCATTATGAACTAAAATTGGAAATGACCCCAAACTGAAGGCAGCCCTTGGACAAGAAAGGCTGAGAGAACAAGGAAAACAGAGAGTATCAAAAACAGATATGAAAAGTTCATGCTTTAACTGAGGGGAAAATCCAGAAAGATTAAAAGTAGCAGGAAGTATGAAGGAGACTGATTAAATTTGCTGTTGGTGGCAAATGATCATCAGCAAGTTAAGGATCCTTGTACTCTAAAATAAAATCAAACTGTATAAACTGGTGCTACATAAAAAAATAGACCCAGTGGTACTATTGCCTTAGGATGAGAGCAAAATCCATAAAATCCAATTTTTGTTATTTACTTTTTTTAAATCTAATTAACTTCTCCAGTACTGATATGTCTGACTTTTTGTTATTTCGTACCTCCACCAGGGTTTCCACTATTAGAAGCTGGTTTAGTAGCAAACTCTGAGGTGAATCTGGCTCCAACACTATGTTCAATGAGTGCAATGTGGTTCACTATATTTAGTGTAAAATCTTGGGTTTTACTGGGAGAACTGGGTAAATAGGTGGCTTTTTGGTTTTGAAAAATAATACAAAAAAAAGTTTTAGGTCTAATTGAATCTGTTTTTTTTTCCAGAATTTTCTGCAAATCAAATCAGTTTGTTTTGGGTCTAACTAAAATTGTTGTTTGTAAGCATTTTTACCATGCTAGATTTACAGAATAGCAGGAGGAGGAGGAGGAGAAGGAGATAGTGTCCCACCTTATTTGGGAGACACAGTTTTGAATCCCCACTCCAGAACAGGGATCTGATGATAGGCCTTCCAGGTGAGTGCCCTAACCAACAAGTTACAGAGGCTATTTCTCTCTCTGTACTAATGACTTTCAAGTATTTTACACAAAGTGTTACAATTGCAACAAGAGAGACTGAAAGAATCCCACCACCCCAGAATAGCCCAGAGCCTAGTTGTTAGGGCATTCACCTAGGAGGGACAACACCTGGGTTGAAGTCCATTTCCCAGAGTAGGGATTTGAACCTTGATCTCTGACATCCCAGATGAATGCTCTAACCACTGGGATAAATGTTATAAAGGGAGGCAGCATGTCTGTGTGTGTGAGAGAGACCAAATTCCCCTTGTGAATCTAGTCCCCAGGATATTTGGGGCCAAAACTATTTGGCAAATTCAGGTCAAATAGTTTCATGTTGACCTAAATGGCATTTTTGGTAAATACACTATTTACCTAAAAAAATTCATCCAGTATTTACTACCAATCTTTTAGACATTTGACTCAGTTGTCATCATGAATCATATAGGCACCACCACATACAGTATTGTCAGACATCTTTACTGCAGTTGCCCAGAGAAATGACAACAAATTGAAAAAGTACATCAAAATAAACGTTTAGGGCCTTATTCTGTCTCCATACTTACAATAAGAAGTACAGTGGGAATCTCCACTTGTGTATGTGTTACTCACAGAAGTAAGGTCTGCAGAAACTAGCCCTTACTGAATTTATTAAAATTAGCTGAATACTAACAGTGGACATTAAACTTTTAAATTTTCTACTGTGCAATATTTATTTTTTAAAAAAACATAGTATTTTAATGGACTAAAACCAGAAATACCATAGTAATATCAACCAACTGCACATGGATAATCTGCAGTTTTAATGCCATGCATGTTTAATTACAAACAAGTAACTGCAGAAAAAGTTCCATAATCTATTACACAAACCTGGAAACTGCTGTGACAAATATGGCAATTACCTTCAATATCTGTGGGTAATCTCACTGTATTAACTGTATGCATCAGTGTGGGCCTGGGATTGTGTGTAATTCAACAGGGGAGCCACTCCAGGAATGAAGAAGAGTGGGGTGATCAAGTAAATTCACTCAGGGATAACACCTCCAGAGAGGTACTACCCGTTGGAGAGGCTTGCATATACTGGTTCAGACTGGATTCTCCAGAGACCAACAAAGAAAGGATTTTTGAATGAATATCCTAAATTTAAATTGACTCAAGGCCTTTTTTCTGATCCAGCAAATGGACAGAACCTCCTTCCAAGGAAGGGAAACTGGTCCTTCCTGGGAATGGTTATAAGAACTGTAACCTACTAAGATCCCATAAGACTGATGGGCGACCTCCTGTAATCTTTTCACATGCATATGGGAACTTTTATTGTTTTAATAGTTTTTTTTCTGTAATGCTTTCACCTTAAGAATAAATGTGCTTGTTTATAGAGGGCTGTGTGGTAAAATAACTGCTGGCAATTATGCTGTTCATAAACCTTCAAAGAGCAATCAAAACACAGACTCTGCCTGGTTAGGAATTACGCAGTGTAGGCTGGCAACTGTGCAGCCTGGAAAAATTCTAGTCAGGAGGGAGAAAGACACAGGTCTCTGCCCAAGAGAGGTGATAGCTGGGGAGCCAGAAGCCTAAAAGTGGGTGTCTTTGCTGGACCACAGACGGGCAATACAGGACGGGTTGCCTTGAACTGTGACAATTGCTATCAGAATTCAGAGAAATATCTTATCAAGTATAATACACTGTCTGTTTCTCAGAGATAGCCTTCTTTTGTGCCTTCCTTTCTATTCATTGTCAATTATTTTGTCTTATTACTATTGATTTAAATAAAGAAAACCCCCAAAAGAGTCTAATGACTATGAATGTGAGCATTGAACAATAATATTTCATTGGAGATGGGTCCTGGCATAGTGAAAAGCTAATCTTTTTCACATCATAGAGATTCTGGTGAAGACTTTGTTCAGTTTGAACAAGCATGACTTTATAGCTCCCTCCCTGATTTTTGCTTTGATTAACATGAAATATCAACATGTAATTAAGTCAAAACAGCCATGTTTTGTCTGCTTTTGGGTCAAAACCAGAAGCAAATGTTAATTTCACGACTGATACACAAAACCCTTTCCATGCAGACCTCAGCTGAAACAATCTGTGTGAATGTGTTATGGGAAACAAATTGAAGACAAGGGCAATGACTAATACAGGCACAGAACAAACACAACACAGCACACTAACTTATAGCATAGGCACACATTATTCAGGGAAACTAGGTGAACAATGGGAAATCACTTCACTTGAGAGAGATCCTAGATCCGATCTACAATCACCTACCACTCTACTCACTGGTGGCAAAAAGCCAGGACAACATAACTGACTTCTGTCTCTCACTTCCAAATTAGCTGTTGGATGATGACATTTATCACCCTGATGGGGGCATTTCAAACATTTGTCCCAGTAGGATTTGAAAGTTCCACATTCAATTCCAAGAACCATCCTTTCTGGGCCATTATATACAAGGGAAAATACACCTATACCTAATAGAGGCTACAGTATATCTCTTCTATCACTAGGTATTTAGTCTTCCACCTGATGCAGTCTGTTCCTGCACCTACCTCTAGTCTTTTAAATCTTGGGCAACTAAGCATATACCTGAGATCAAAGGACATCTGTACACATGACAAAATACAACTGACTCTAGAAATCCCCAAAGTATAATTAATACTTCTTAATCCCCAAATCTCTCATTATAGGATATATTTTTAAATGTTTTCAAAAGTATCTTTTTTTCCCTATAACACAACTATTCAGACCAAGGAATAGAGAACAAACTCAGACCCTGCACCCTCCAGTCAATGTTGCCACTTCACAGCAGCCTTCCCATATTGGCTGTCTATCATTGGGCTGAGGCTCTTCTGTAACATTCAGTCTTAGTTGCTGGAGGCTTGTGAGCTCTCAGATTACTGCCAGTCTTATCATAAACTTATAAGCATTGAACAAAGACAAGCAGCAGGTGAGGTACAGTATGGTACCTGACACTAAATACCTATTTGGGAATTACTGATTTAACAACCATTACTTTGCATGAACTTGATAACAGCACACAGAGTTTAGACTATGAGTTATCATGTAGTTTTGTTTATTTCTGGGGACATATGCAGCATTCAGATATCAAAAAATTATGCAGAACTAAAACTGTAATATATCTTCAGTGAGAATGACAAAAATCTTTCAGTCATTTTGTATTATTATGTGACAAAGGCATCTGTTTAATACATCTATGGAGAAAGCTAAACATTGGCAAGAAAGAATTTACATTTTACTATTATGTTCACAAAACATATTCCAGAAATGATTTTGCTGATATTATTAATTATTATTATTAACTCTTATAAGACCCTATATATGTGTAATTATCTAATAGTCTCTTACATCATGGATTATGGCTAATTGGCAACATGACTAATTTAATTAAAACATCTGTTCAGAAATAGATTTAATTTTACTTGCATATGTTGAGGATTTGCTGATTTGTGGGGAGCAGTCTTGTCGCTGTGAAGATTGTTATGGCCTGTTCATCAGGAGAGATGGGAGGGTGCTGAAACACCATAAATACTGATGAATAATTTGGTAACAAGAGTGAAGGCTGGGTTTTTAGCACTCATATTTATAATCAGAAATAACAGCAATTGTTTTGTCTCATTACTGTCCTTACACACATAGAAGAACAAAGTCAGAAAGGGACGGAATAGTAAGCAAAGAGAAGAAAGATGATGATGTTTCTAGCAGCTCAGTACAATGACCTTGAAATCGGTGATGGAGCATAGGCCAGGATAATACAGACATTTCAAACACTATAAAAATTGTTGGAGGTACATGAACCAGTCTGGGTAGAAGATGACATTTGCAAGCTCTTTCCCCACCTAAACCTTCACAAAAAGCTCAAATATTTCTTACGTTTCCAAAAGATTTGGTTAACTTCTCCATCTTATTCATCTATGGCTTTTTTCTGAGATTGGGCTTTTGGAAGGACAAGTGCTGAAATATCCCAAGAAAGCAGTTTCTGGGGTAGTTTTGCCCAGTAACAAGCAGGAAGTACTGGTATCTCACAAGTGTGGTTAAAGGTTTGCAGCCCTGCTCCGCAGATCAGAAATTTAGAGAATCATCTCAGCTTTCAAGCTTATCTGAACTGAACAAATCCTTTTTAAGTCTGACAATAATTAGTTTATCTGTGACTTGTCTTTATGAAAGCACTTGCAAAATATTGCATGTCTGACTAAATTATCTTCCTGTAGAGACAGAAAATTGCAGAGGGGCCAGAAGTTAGATTCTAAACCAACTGGAATAAATTTAAACAGGATGATGGGCCTAAATTCTGATTAAATTAAAAAAAAACCACTTGGAGATTTTCATGAAACCAGTAGCTTAAGGGTACTTTTTAAAAAAAAAGGTATTTGGGACCCTAACTCCATATATACCTTTAAAAATCTAGCCCTAAGTCTTGGAATAAAAGAGGCTTGTAACTTGTGATTCCCCAGCCTAGGGTTCACAATAGGGTTATCTCCTACCAACGATGTCTCCAGATCCCACCTCTTTAGATATTGGCTCCTATTTCAGAAGGATCCACAGGACTTCATTTTCTTCCCCAAAAGGACTACCTGTTCTCTACACCTCCCACATACCTACAGAAAGACCTTAGTGCCCTTTGGAGTCTTCTGTGGAAGAATTTTATAGTCCACTTCTCATCTTCAAGTCTTTTGTGACCTGCCAGTTATCATCTTGGCTTTCAAGAGGAGGTACAAAGAAGGTACTCCACAAATCTTCCAGGTAACAGCAACATTTCAGGAGAGGGCTAATACCACATCCCATCCCTCAATTGTAAGACACTGTTAGCTCAGTCTAAAACAGGCAAAGGGCAACATGTCTATTTATGGCTTGGGTCTGCAAAACACTACTGGAAGTCCTTTGATAACCATAGTGACAATGCACTAGTGATTATGATGAGCATCTCAGCTCCTAGCAGCAGAAACATGTTGTCTGTTGCCTCCTCTGTACTATCACATGAGAAGCCAGAATCCTGTCCTACTCCCCTTCCAGATACACTTTTATGACTGAAGGTGGTGACTTTACGGGGTGAACTCTCTTGCACATGGGCATCCATCCTGAAGACTAAGGAGATGCAGAAAGGGTTGCCATAACTTTAGGAGTGGAAGTAGGAATAGATTAACTGTGGTGCCCAAAAGACATTGGAAAGTAAGATTAACAACTGCAGAGAAAAAGGAGGTGGAGATGGAGGGCAGGTACTGGAGGCCAGGAAAGGAGTGGCTGTGGTGGAAGTAGATGAGGTTTTCCTTATAGAATTGAGTTCTCACTATGCTTAGAGTCCCACTTATCAGGCAATGCAGAGAGCTATGAGCTTATATCTTATTAAATCCATGGTTATTGCACACCTCTGTATATATTGCTGAAAAATGTATACTGAGAGTCTGTAAATATATAACACATATGTAGGAAAGGAAAGAAGTTGGTAAAGTACAGATAGGAGACTGTGAGGAACAGTCAAACATAAAATATTCTCATTTAAATATAACACATAAAGGCAAGCAACTGAATATTGATAAAATGTACAAGTGCTTATATACAAATGATAGAAAACTAAATATTTAGGTAGGTGAACAGGAGTGCCTGGCATTTAATGATATAACAGAAATCATTAAAACATGGAGGAATGACAATAATCAATGGGATACCAGGGTACAAAATACCTAGGAATGACAGAGTAGGTCCTGCTTTTGGGGGAGTTGCACTACATCTGAAAGAAAGCATACAGTCAAATAAAGTAATACTCTTAAATGAATCTGACCGTACCATAGAATCTCTATGGACAGAAATTCCATGCTTGAACAATAAAAGTATAGCAGTAGGAATATACTTCTAACCACTTGATAAGGATGGTGATGGTGACTGTGAAATTCTCAGGGAGATTAGAGAGGCTGTAAAAGGCAGAAAATGCAAGAGTAATGGGGGATTTCAACTATTCTCATATTGAGCGGGTATATGTCATCTCAGGAAGGGATGCCAAGAGAAAATTTCTTGACACAGTAAATGAATGCTTCTTGGAGCAGTTAGTCCTGGAACCCACAAGGGGAAAGGCAATTCTTGATTTTGTCCTCAGTGGAGCATAGGATCTGGTCCAAGAGGTGAATATAGCTAAACCGATCGGTAATAGCTGCCATAATATAATGAAATTTAACTTAGTTGTAGGGGAAAAAAGGCCAAAGAATCCCACCACAGAAGCATTTAACTTCAAAAATGGAACTGTATAAAAAATGAGGAAATTACTTAAATGGAAATTAAAAGGAACAGTCACAATGCTGCAAACTGCCTGGAGACTACTTTAAAACACCATAATAGAGGCTCAAACTGGAGTCATTATCCCGCCCCCCTTCTCCCCCCCAAAAAAAGAAATCAGTGAGAGAACCAAAAAATGTAATTACGGCTAAACAACAGAGTAAAAGAAGGTAGTAAGAGGTGTAAAGTCATTCTTTAAAAAATGGAGTCAAATCCTAGTGAGGAAAATAGAAAAGAGCATTAACTCTGGCAAGTCAAATGTAAAAGTATAATTAGGAAGGCCAAAAAGAATTTGAAGAGCAACTAGCCAAAGACTCAAAAACTAAAGATCATTTTTTTAAAGTACATCAGAAGCAAGAAGCCTGCCAGTCAGTCATTGACGCTACTGGATGCTGAAGGAGCACTCAAAGAACACAAAGCCATTGCAGAGAAGCTAAAATGAATTTTTTGCATGTATCTTCACTGCAGAGGAGGTTCACATATCTGAGCCATTCTTTTAGGTGACAAATCTAAGGAACTGTCCCCGATCGAGGTGCCAATAGAGGAAGTTTTGGAACAAATTCATAAATTAAACAGTAATAAGTCACCAGGACCAGATTATATTCAATTATGAAATTGCAGAACTACTAACTATGGTACATAACCTATCAGCTACTGTACCAAATGACTGGAGGGTAGCTACCATAATGCCAAAAAAAATCCCAAACAAACAAACAAAACCCCAAAATCAAGGCTTCAGAGGTGATCCTGGCAATTACGAGACAATACGTTCAAATTCAGTACCATGCAAATTGATTTGAACTATAATAAAGAACAAAATTATCAAACAGAGGCAAACATACGTTGGGGAAGAATAAACATGGTTTTAGTAAAGAGAAATCATGCCTCACCAATCTATTAGAATTCTTTGAGGAAGTCAACAAGCATGTGGACAAGGGTGACCCAGTCCATATAGTATACTTAGTCTTTCAGAAATCCTTTGACAAAGGCCCACGCCAAAGGTGCTTAAGCAAACTAAGCCATAATAGGATAAGAGGGAAGGTCCTCTCATGGACTGGTAACTGGTTAAAAGATAGGAAACAAAGTGTAGGAAAAAATATCAGTTTTCACAATAGAGAGAGGTAAAATGTATTGGCCCCCAAGGATCTGTACTGCAGTCTTGGAGCCTAAATAATTACAATCTTCTATTTTCTGGAGTTCTAATATAGGTACTGGCTGACTCTCTCATTCCCTTATTAATTACTCTTAGGTGCTTTAGGATGGCCCTGTATTATCATGTTCCCTTTTTTCCCACGAGATCATTCATTAGATTTTTTTCCCCCATAACAAAAAATTAATCTTCTCTTCCTTTAACACTGCAAGTATTTGTGCCTCTTAGAAAATTGTGGTGACCCTATAACTACCTCCTTTACTAGTTTTAAGGGGTTTTTTATTTTGTTTTTTCTTCGCGATCTTTACATTTTTGCATATCTATTATCATTGATTTTATACAACATAACAGTAGTCAACTCCAATGCTCATTATTTACAGTGTAATGACACAAATGTATCCTCAATGGCCAGTTATAACCACTCCTGAACATATGCCTTCCCTGCAAAATAATACCAAAGAAAAAGATAAAAATATGTTAAAATATGCCAGAACAGTAAGGTAAGAGACAAACATCTACATTTTTTTAATTGAATGAGTACTCATGGTATTACCAATGTCATTGATTCATTACAAGATGTAAAGGGTAGAATTATCAATAATAACGCAGAAAAGGTGGAAGTGTTCAATAAATATTTCTGTTCTGTATTTGGTGGAAAAACAGATGATGTAGTCTCATCATATGGTAATGATAACACTTTCCATTCTACTACTACATCTCAGGAGAATGTAAAAAACAGCTACTAAAGTGAGTCATTTTTCAATCAACAGTTCTAGAAAACTCGCATTCAAGAGTTTTAAAAAGAACCACCTGAGGAGCTCACTGGACCATTAATGCTGATTTTCAATAAGTCTTGGAGCACTGGGAAACTTCCAGAAGACTGGAAGGAAGCTAATGTTGTGCCAGTTTTTAAAAAGGGTAAACAGGATGACCCAGGTAATTATAGGCTTGTCAGCCTGACATTGATCCCGGGCAAAATAATGGAATGGCTGATACGGGACTCTATTAATAAAGAATTAAAGTAGGGTAATGTAATGGATTTATGGAAAATAGATCCTGTCAAACTAACTTGATATATATTTTTATGAGATTACAAATTTAGTTGATAAAGGTAATAGTGTTGATATAATATAATTAGATAGCTATAAGGCATTTAGTTAGATACCTCATAAAGTTTTGATTACAAAACTAGAATCATATAAAATTAACAAGGCACACATTAAATCGATTACAAACTAGCTAATTAGTAGCCTCAAAATGTAGCTGTAAATGGGGAATCATCATCAAGATGGTGTGTTTCCAGTGGGGTCTTGCAGGGATCAGGTCTTGGCCCTACACTATTTAACATTTTTATCAATGACCTAGAAGAAAGCATAAAATCATCACCGACAAAGATACAAAAAAATGGGAAGTGGTAAATGATGAGGAGGATAGTTCACTGATTCAAAGTAATCTGGATTGCTTGGTAAACTGGGAACAAGCAAACAATAGACATTTCAATTTGGCCACCTGTAAATGTATACATCTACGAAAGCAGGACACACTTACTGGATAGAGGATGCTATCCTTGGAAGGAGTAACTCTGAAAAAGATTTGGGAGCAATGGTAGATAATCAGCTGAACATGACCTCCCAGTGTGACACTGTGGCCGAAATGGATAATGTGTAGGAGTTTGTAGATTATATTACCTCTACATTTGGCACTGGTGTGACCGCTATTGAAATAATGTGTCCAGTTCTGGTGTCCACACTTCAAGAAGGACGTTGATACATTTGAGAGGGTTCAGAGAAGACCCACAAGAATGGTTAAAGGATTAGAAAACATGCTGTATAGTGATAGACTCAAACATCTCAATCCATTCATTTTAACAAAGAGAACATTAAGGGATGACTTAAGCACAATTTATAAGTGAATGATTGATTGGCTATCCCTTGATTTCAAGGATGATCTCTACCACAGATTTACATTTGTGTCCTGAGATGACTCAGGAGTTCAATCCTGGAACCGCAAATCTGTAGGTACAGACATTTTGTTGCAGACCAGCAGCCTGCTGGAAGAAAGTTATTTCTTTTTCCTTCCTCCTCTCTCTTTTTTCAGTTTCAAGGGCAAGATGCTTTGCCTCGAATCGGGCCACTGTCTGATGGAGGATGTGGCCATTGGGGTCAGTTGGTGGTTTGCTCTTCCCAACTTGTGATGTCCACATCAGTTTTCTTAAGATACGCTTTCAGTGTGTCTTTGTAGCATTTTTCCCGACCACCACGGGATCTCTGACCATGGGTGAATTGAGAGCAGAGGACTTGTTTTAGGAGGTGAGAGTCTGGCATACGCACACAATGTCCAACCGAGCAAAGTTGGTGCATAAGGATCGTTGCTTCAGTGCTGGTGACATTGGCTTTCACAAGGATGCTGGCGTTAGTTCAGTGATCTTGCCACTTGACATGAAGGATCTTCCGGAGCATCGTTGGTGATACGTCTCCAAACTCTTGAGGTGCTGTCGATAGTTATCCAGGTTTCGCATCCATAAAGGAGTGTAGAAACAACAATTGTCTTATAGACCTGGATCTTGGTGTCTTGCTGTAGATCACGGTCCGTGAAAATGCATCGGAGCAATTTCTCAAAGGAAGCACTTGCACACTGGATCCTGTGCTGGATACCACTGTTGATTTTTGCATTTTGAAAAAGTTGGCTACCAAGGTAGCAAAAGTGCTTAACTGTCTCCAGAGTCTGACCCTCAATGGTGATTTGTGGTGGGTCATGTGCAAGGCCTGAATCATGTTGATAGAGCACTTTAGTCTTCTCAATATTGAGTGACAGTCCTAGGATTCGGTAAGCTTGTGCAAGAAAATCCAGTATGGTCATTCTCAGTGCGAGGATGACACAATCATCAGCATACTGAAGATCAGTAATGAACGCCCTGAAGACTTTAGACTTCGAGCAGAGACATTGAAGATTAAAGTGCCTCCCATTCTATATTGAATGCCAACTCTATTGGGGAGGTGATCTTTAACGAGGACCAAAATGACTGCTAAATAGATGGAAAACATGGTTGGGGCAATAACGCATCCTTGCTTAACCCCAGTTTTTATGACAAAAGGTTCCACCTCAAAGCCATTACAGAGAACAGTGGCAGTCATCTGATCATGGAGAAGCCTTAGAATCTTAATACATTTTGGAGGGCAGCCAAATCTAGCCAGCACCTTCCACCGGGCTTCGCGATTGACAGAGACAAAGGCCTTTTTCAAGTCGATGAAAGCCATGTGCAGGTCCTGATTTTGCTCCCAAGTCTTTTCCTGGATTTGGAAGGCAACAAAGATTATGTCGGTTGTCCAGCGGGATGGTCTAAAACTGCACTGAGATTCTGGCAATATTTCCTCAGTAAGGGAAAATAATTGGTTTAAGAAGATACGGGAAAGAATTTTCCCTGCTGTAGATAGCAAGGCAATGCCTTGATAGTTTCCACACTCTGACTTATTTCCTTTCTTAAAGATTTTAACAATGTTAGTGTTTCTCAAGTCTTCTGGAATCTTCTCATTATACCAGATAAGAAGACAAAGTTTGTGGAGCTTCCCTATCAGTTCTTCACCTCCAAACGTGTAGATTTCAGTTGGTATGCCATCTGGCCCTGATGTCTTGTTGTTCTTAGTTTGCATAATGGCTCGTTTTACTTCTTCGAGGGTGGGGAAGTCAGCAAGAGATTCTCTTTCATGTCATGGAGGTATAGATTCAATAGTGTCATCAGAGACAGTTGATTCATGGTTCAGGAGTAACTCAAAATCTCCTTCCATCTGACTTTGATGGCTTCACTGTCCTTAAAATACGTTGACCCATCTTGGGCTTGGAGTGCTGTGGGTCCATGGGAGCACTGGCCATAAATGGCACTTACTGCATGAAAGAAACTTCTTACATTTATCAGCATAAAGATCAATCTCCTTGGCCTTTACTCTCCACCATTAATTTTTGATGTCACAGATTTTCCTTTGGTCTTCAGCCTTGAGTTGCCTGTATGACTCTTTCTTCTGCTGGTGTGATATGTCATTTTGCCACATGTGGGGAGCTTTTATTTTCTGGTCAAGCGAGCCCTGAAGCTCAGCATCGTTTTCATCAAACCAATCTTGTTGATGGCAGGTGACATAGCCAATGGACTCAACACATGCTGAGAGAATGGCATTCTTTAATCTCTTCCAGAAATTGTCATTATCAACAGGAGCTGTAGGTATAGCAGCAAATGTCTCTTGGAGACATTGCTGAAGTTTCCCCTGAGTCACTCCAGCTTCAAGGGACGTGATGTTGAAATTCTTTCATACTGATTTTGCCTGCTTGCAATGCCTTGAGGCAATCTGGAAATTCATGATTGATCTAACAAGGTGATGGTCTGTCCAACAGTCATTGATTTCATGCATGGCCCTTGTGATGTGAACATCCTTACGATCTCAAGCTCTGATAATAACATAGTCAAGAAGGTGCCAATGTCTGGAGTGAGGGTGTCTCCAGGTTGATCTTATACTTCTCACTTTGCCTTAGAGGATGTTCATGATGATCAGGCCATGTTTTACACATTTTCTCAGGAGGAGGATGCCCCTGGAGTTAGCCTTTCCTACTCCTTTTTTCCCTGATAGTGCCATTCCAGAGATCTGACGGCCACCCAACTCTAGCGTTAAAATTTCCAAGTAGAATGATCTTGTCCTCCTTGGGAATGTTGGTCAAGACTCTGTCAAGATCTGTATAGAATTGTTCCTTGATATCCTCAAAAGAATCAAGAGCTGGGGCATACACACTGATGACAGCAACAAACTGGTTGTTGCTGAGCTCAAGATGAAGAATCATAAAACATTCATTGATTCTTACAGGAAATTCTATATGCTGACTGACAAACTTATTCCTACTTGCAAAACTGACACCATGAATATTCCTGTCCTTGGCAGAGTTTCCTTTCCAGAAAAAGGTGTAGCCTCCACCTTCTTCTCTCAGTTGACCTTCATCTGGGCACCTTGTCTCACTCAGGGAGCGATGTCAATGTTATATCTCACAAGCTTCCTGGTGACAATAGCAGTTCTTCTTTCCAGCCATATATTGTTATCCATCAGGGTGCGAACATTCGATGTAGCAAAAGTCACTGTCTTTTTATAGCTTCAACCGCAGACAGAGTGATCCAACTGGATGCCATAATCCAGCCAGGAGTATATGAGACAGCATAGGTTTAGGGCACCTTTTCTAGCCCTCTCCCCCAGAGGGATGAACAGAGGGGATCCTAAAGAGGACTGCTAAGTTGCAATAGTAGCTGCCTAATTGCACCTCTGTCTCAGTCCAGGTGTCAAAGGACCATCTAACTACAGCCGCCTATGTGCAGATCCATGGCTAGGGACCACCAGATTCATTAATCCTGTTCCCATCACCACTAGTCTGTCGCCTCAGGTCTTGGAAGGTTGGAAAGATGTTATTTCCCATGGTAGAAGCCTGTGCCTGATTTCTTTTAACACGGGGAAGCTGGTGCACCTACAGTGACCACACGATCATGACAAATTGGAGGGCTGGGGCCGAGTGGCAGGGAATGTCTGAGATGACTGGAGATGTCCACTTGCTAAAACCTTCATCCGCTTTCACAGCCATTGAGATCTGAGGACCCTCTTCCACCTGATCCACCATTGAAAAATTGGGGGATCGGATCGTTCTTTGTCTGGGGCTTCCATTTAGACCTATTCATCTTGGTAGACCCTATCAGGAACATGAAGCTCCTAACAACTTAGCTCTGGGGTTCATTGGAATACGCAAGCCCTTTCACCACAACAAGGTGATGGTCCCCAAAGAAGACATAGGGAACAAAAAAATAATAATGGACTCTTCAATCTAGCAGATAAAGGTACAACAAGATCCAGTGTATGGAAGTTGAAGCTGGACAGATTCAGACCAGAAATAAGGCACATATTTTTAACAGTGTGGGTAATTAACCATTAGAACAATTTATTAAGGATTCCGGTGGATTTTCCATCACTGGAAATTTTGAAATCAAGACCGGATATTTTTCTAAAAGACATGTTCTAGTGCAAACAGGACAAGTGTTCTAGTGCAAACAGAACAGAAGGCCTATAGCTAGTGTTAAGAAGGAAAGTTGACTAAATTATCACAGTTGTCTCTTCTGGCTTTATAATTTATAAACTTCCCTGAGGAATAGTCTGTGAGGGACTATTTTTTTAATCCTGCCCCACAATATACCCACTACCATATTATTTCATACATTTTTATCCCACTCCCACCGGCAAAACTTTAGATCCCTCAAATCCCACAAGAGAGACAGATTCCCCCATTCTACTAACCTGCCCACCGCCACACACACAATGGTTGATTAATATATTATATATACAAATGGAATTCAGACACAATTTTTACCACTAAAAGAATAAAACAAATCTTGTTTAAACCATGTACAAAATATTTAACTCAAACAAAATAATTAGCAATTCTCTGAATAGGTTACTGTTGGTAAATTGATGAGAGATTTAGTGTTTCCCGCAAATTACTGCAGTCTTGTTTTTTTTGCCCACCCAATCCCACCTGCAACTAAGTACATTTTACCCACTCCCACAATTATGGCATTGGGTCATGCAGGATCCCATTTCTACTGGGGGGCTGTTCCCTGAGGGACGCCTTCCTCTACAGCAGGGGTCCCAAACTTGGTTCGCGGCTTGTTCAGGGTAAGCCCGTGGTGGGCTGTGAGATGCTTTGTTTACCTGAGTGTCCACAGATACAGTCACTCGCAGCTCCCAGTGGCTGCAGTTTGCCGTTCCCAGCCAATGGGAGCTGCGGGAAGCTGTGGGCCGGCCCACACCACTTCCTACAGGTTCCATTGTCTGGGAACGGCGAACCACGGCCACTGGGAGCTGTGACCGGCCATACCTGCGGATGTTCAGGTAAACAAAGCATCGGACGACCTGCCAGGGGCTTACCCTGAACAAACCGTGAACCAAGTTTGGAAACCCCTGCTCTAAAGGGAACACAGGCCAATTCTTCTAGGTTGCTGAGAGAGTCAGGGGGCTCTGGAGTTGCTGTGGAGACACACAACCTCCATCCAGATGGCCTGATGTCCCTAGGATAACTTGGAAGGTCCAACAGGATACATGGAGGAGTAGGATTGGGGAAGAGAGGGGCAAGAAGGAGCCTCTGGCTTGGTTTGCAATAGAGCAAATCTTGCATCCCCAGTGGAAGCTGCCATGGTAAATTAAATGTCCCACTAAAGCCTGGTATGGTTTAAATCTAATGTAGGGAAAGCCAAATCCTGTTCCACCTCACCCACTCTTATATAAAAGACAAGGAAAATAGTGGGAGAGCTGCAGTTCTTCTGTATGTTGAATAGGTCATGCAGAGAGACATGTTCAGCGCTGAACATTCAATTGTTCTTCATTACCTGTCAACCTATTGATTACTCTCTCATAAAAAGCCAGTTCATTTAATGATGTGATCCATTATTTTCTGCTGCTGTAGGTTTTGAGACTAATTTATAGTGTCCTTTTTTTTTATGCAGTCATAATACTGAAATGTAGCCATAACAGACACACTTTAGGTAACATGTAGTTTAAACACATATTTAGTAAGCACAATTCAACAATAAAACAACATGACCAGTTTTCACTAGTGTCCACCCCACCCCTCACCCTGGCCAAAAGGAGGGTGTGGCTCCAGATCACTCAGCTCAGCGGGGCTGTCAGTCCATCCATGGTATCCAGAAATCAGGAAATCCTCTCTGTTCTCAGGTCCACCTGGGGTGTTGGTAAGGGAATCCAGGCCCACCCACTCCATTGGATTCCAGCTCAGGGCCCTCAAGCTAAACAAGGAGAGTCAGAGTTTGCTGACTCTGACAGTGCCTGAGCTCCTTCTAGGGTTGCAAACCTTTTAGGATTGGCCTGGAGTCTCCAGGAATTAAATATTAATCTTTAATTAAAGATTATGTCATATGATGAAATCTCCAGGAATACATCCAACCAAAATTGGCAACCTAGCTCCTACCTACCTTCCCGCAGGCATCTGCAGGCTCTTCAGCCTGTTGGTCTGTTTGTCCCTTGCTAGGGTGTTGTCCGTTCCTTGGCAGCTCCCTAGCAGTCTGTGGCTTGCTCACTCCTCTGTCAGGCACCCAACCCTTCTGCTTCCCAGCCCTTTTATCCACCCAGCTGCTGTTAGACTGCCAATCAGCAGCGGCTGGCAGGACCTGTATTAACCCTTTCGTTACTGGGCTAGCATGGATACATACACGCCATGACACACATTTATTATTTATTAATTATTATTATTATTATTAATAATAATAATAACTATTATTTAAGCATATACACAAGCCTCTGGAATCTTAAGAAAAGCAGGACTTATTTACTTACCTTTTGCTAATATGTAAAAAATCGTGAAATCTTTATCTAAAATCTTTATTCTTCTGGATCATAATATGTTCCATATAAATAAATATCATTAATACAGCTATTGAATAAAACAAAGCACATGGCAATTTTTTTCCTATTTTAAGCATGAAAAATTAAGGTTCATTAATCATTGCTCATTTATCTTCCTTCCAGAACAGAATAATTCTGATCTACTTGAGCCATTTATCCATCTCTAAATACCCATCCCATCATGTTCACTACATGCAGGTCATTAAAATGGCATGCATATGGAGGTTTATTGCTAGATAAGATGCATTCAGAGACCATACTATAAACATTTGAATGGCACTAAGCCATTTACTACAGAGCAAGTGCACATTTATAATAGACAAAACTATGCTGTAATAGACAATTTAAGCTTTAGTCATTTATGGTTAATAGGAGTGTAGCCTTAAAAAGAAAACACTTTAAATAATGATATAAAGTGGCCTGAAACAAATGACAGAATAGATACTCAGTTGATGTAAATCAGCCTGTCTTTATTTATTTAAGCAATGGAACTAGGTTGCTTTACACCAACTGGAGATCTGTATTATTAAGTGTACGTGTTAGCTTTTCCTTATTACTAAGTTTCAAGAAACACTGTCATTGTAAAGAAAAGTGATACTACTCTTAGTCTCTGACTGTGGATACACTTTGCAGATAAGATAAAGACCTCCACAAAATAAATTGCTCACTATTAAATTTCCACTCTGGTTATTGCAAAAAGATACCCAGAGGAACGTTTCTATGCCCCTTTTACCTTGTTCAATGTCCTCAATCCTCACACTCCCCCAGCTACTCTCTCAGCAATTTTGAATTATTACCTTCTCTGCCATTCCTAATTGCTAGGAGGTAGGGGGGTTAGCTTCCCTATGGGTGACATTCATCTAAAGATCTTTGAAGGAATCTTTATTATCTGTTGTGTGATTTCAAAGGCCCACATTCAGGAAAGTATAAAGCACATGCTTAACGGTAAGCATATACTCAAGTCCAATTGGCTTCTATGGGACCTAAGTATGTACTTAATGTTAAGCACATAATTAAGTGGTTTCATGAGTAAGAGCCAAAGTGATTTTTGCTTTGTTTTGCTGTTTGGAGTGTTTTTTGTTTGTTTGTTTTTTGTGGGGGCGTGGTTTTTTTTAACAAACCATACTTTCTAGTTTGCCAAGAGCACTGACAAAAATGTATGTTATGTAACAAAGTATTTTCCTCATTGGATTTAGGAATACTTTTGTAGACTTTCTTAAGCAAGCACACTCTTTGGCTCTTTATTATGCACTGTGACAGTGACTAGTTGGCATTCACCATCCCTAAATTATGTTCATGTGCCTGAACCCATTCTCCTATGAAATTCATGAAGGGCCCAGTAATACATTATGCTAAGCAGTTCTTAGGAACTACTGGACACCCTCACCTCCCTCAATGAAAGTGTTGAGAGTGCTCACCACTGTTTGGACGCCATTTGGCATAGGATTGGTCCTCCTCAGACGTTTCTACATTACTTAAAGAGACAGAATGTGGAAAGGCTCCCACTGATTTGAGTGGGCACTGACTTGGACCTATGAAGGCAGTTCAGTTTCAGCAGCTATAGATTGTTGTTATAAAGGATATGGTTCTCTCCTGGTAAGTATTAAGAAAACTCACGCGATCATGATGAAAGGGGCTAACTTCATGGTAGTCAAAAGTCCCACTGACTTCATCTACTCCATTTAAGAACTAGAATATTTGACCTTAAGGGGGAAAAATGCACTGGCAATACATTAGGTTCATCCCATTTCTCACAAGGATTCAGGAATGTAATGGGCACTTGGCTTTTTTGGAAAAATAAACAATTGAGATGAGTGAATACAGATTAAAGTGCAAAGATTAGAAACAGTGATTTCAGTTGAGAGTTAGCTATAGGTACTAAATATCAGGATCAGCCTAGAAATAAATATGAGGGTAATCAGTAGGGTGAGAATAATAACTTAGTGAAAGAGTAATGACTCAGCCACTGGACAATCTGATGGCAAGCAGAGATTTTTGAATGGGAAAAAAAGAAATTTTAGAGCAGCACATAAAATTTATAATTAATTGTAAAAAGGTCAGAAAGTGATGCAAAACTCAAAGCTGGTGAGAGCAGGAAATAGAAATAGCATAACAGAAAAAAATAAGCTCAAAGGAAAATTTAGTAGAATAATTTAGTATATTATGAAAGGGATATATGGATAAGCAGAAAGTAACAATGGAACTTTACACATTCAGCTGATTTGCTGGTTCTCTGTATGATACACATAATGCCCTGCCTAGTAGTATCAATTAATAAATACAGACAACTGACCACACACACAGAGTAATGGGAGTGAATTTCCCAGATCTCAACTCATGTAGATGGAATATAAATGTCTTCAATCACAGATGAGGTCAATGAAAACCTCCTCCCATGAAAGAAAAACAAAAACAAACAAAACACCTTCCTATTAAACCAACCTGCTGTGATTTCATTCATTCAGTTACAACTGATCATGTTTTTGATCTAAAAAAAAAGTTACAGAAAAGAAACACTGTTATTCCTTAAGAAAAGGAGAAAATACCAGTCCAAATTCTATCTGTGAATCTTACAGGTCCAGCTCTGCAACTCTTATTTATGCTGAATAGCACTTATGAGAGTAATTTCATTGGAGTCAGTGAGGCTAATTGCATGGAAAATGTAATGTACTGTTACCACATAATGTTTTGTTTCCTTGTATGGGTGTAATATGTAGGATACCACTCTTGATCCTGCACCACTTAAACTGTTAAAATATTTTCCACTGACTTAAATTAGAATAGGAATTTTTTCTCCCAAGTCAGATTGGCAGAGACCCTGTAGGATTTTTCGCTTTCCTCTGCAACATGGGTCGCTTGCAGGTTAAAACTAGTGTAAATGGTAGATTCTCTGTAACATGAAGTCTTTAAATCAATATGCGAGTGTCAAGGTTCCTTCCCCACTTTGAACTCTAGGGTACAGATGTGGGGACCTGCATGAAAATCTCCTAAGCTTACTTTTACCAGCTTAGGTTAAAACTTCCCCAAGGTACAAACTATTTTACCTTTTGCCCTTGGACTTTATCACTGCCACCACCAAATGTCTAACCGGTATATTACTGGGAAAGAGTCCATTTGGAAACGTCTTTCCCTCCAAAATATTCCCCTGCCTTCCCCAGGAAAAGGGGTGTAAAGGTTTGATAAAAATCCTCACCAATTTGCATAGGTGAACACAGACCCAAAATCTTGGATCTTCGGAACAATGAAAAAGCGATCAGATTCTTAAAAGAAGAATTTTAATAGAAGAAAAAGTAAAACGAATCACCTCTGTAAAATCACGATAGTAAATACCTTACAGGGTAATTAGATTCAAAACACAGAGAATCCCTCTAGGCAAAACCTTAAGTTACAAAAAGACACAAAAAACAGGAATCTACATTCCATTCAGCACAGCTTATTTTCTCAGCCATTTAAAGAAATCAGAATCTAATGCATATCAAGCTAGATTACTTACTAAGTTTTAAGACTCCATTCCTGTTCTGTCCCCGGCAAAAGCATCACACAGACAGAAAGAGAGAGGTTTGTTTCTCCCTCCCCGCAGCTTTTGAAAGTACCTTGTCTCCTCATTGGTCATTTTGGTCAGGTGCCAGCGAGGTTATCCTAGCTTCTTAACCCTTTACAGATGAAAGGGTTTTTTCTCTGGCCAAGAGGGATTTTAAAGGTGTTTACCCTTCCCTTTATATTTATGGCATGCCCCTCCAAATCACAGATAGGGTGAAACACTGGCTAGGATTTCTTCCTGGAGCTCTAGGAAAAAACAGAGTTAATAAGATACATGCACCTCTAAATATACTACCAAGTATATAAAGACTAACAATATTTTCCACATCTCAAGGACGATTTTAACCTGTTGATTCTGGGAAACTTTCACGGGAGAGTGCATCAGCTACTTTGTTAGAAGCTCCTGAGATGTGATGGATGTCGAAATCAAAATCTTGGAGAGCTAAATTCCACTGAATAATTTTTTTGTTATTTCCCGTGGTGGTATGAACCCACTGTAGCGCAGCATGGTCAGTTTGCAGGTGGAAATGCCGTCCCCAAACATAGGGGCGTAGCTTTTCCAGAGCGTAAACAATGGCGTAACATACTTTTTCACTGACTGACCAGTTGCTTTCCCTCTCAGACAGCTTCTTGCTGAGAAACACTACAGGGTGGAATTCTTGATCCAGTCCTTCCTGCATTAAAACTGCTCCCACACCATGCTCGGACACGTCTGTGGTTACTAGGACCGGTTTGTCAAAGTCTGGGGACCTTAGTACAGGGTCAGACATGAGTGTCGCTTTAAGCTGATTAAAGGCCTTCTGACACTCTTCGGTCCATTGAACGGCATTTGGCTGTTTCTTTTTGGTTAGGTCTGTCAGTGGGGCGGCGATTTGGCAGTATTGTGGTACAAATCGTCTGTAATAACCGGCCAAACCTAAGAAGGATTGAACCTGTTTCTCTGACTTTGGGAAAGGCCACTTTTGGATAGAATCCACTTTGGCCTGTAGGGGTTGATAGTTCCTTGGCCCATCTGGTGTTCAAGGTAAGTCACTCTGTTTAGGCCTATTTGACACTTCTTAGCCTTAACAGTAAGTACTGCCTTCCTTATGCGCTCAAAGACTTTTTGTAGATGTTCCAGGTGTTCTGCCCAGGAATCCGAAAATATGGCCACATTGTCAAGGTAGGCGGCTGCATATTCTCCTAATCTCCACTAGGAGACCATCTAGAAGTCTTTGGAAGGTGGTGGGTGCATTCTGCAGCCCGAAAGGGAGTACATTAAATTCATACAGCCTGACATGTGTGGTGAAGGCTGACCTGTCCTAGGCGGATTCATCTAGCGGTACCTGCCAGTACCCCTTTTTAAGCCCAGGTAGAGATGAACTGGGTCCCATCTGGTTTGGGAACTAGAACCACTGGAGATGCCCATGCACTGCCAGAGGGGCGGATTACACCCATCTGTAACATATCCTGGATCTCCCATTCAATAGCTGTTTTAGCTTGAGAAGACACCCGGTAAGGTTGGACTTTAATTGGGTGAGCATTACCTGTGTCAATGGAGTAGTATGCCCATTCAGTCAGTCCTGGGGTGGCTGAGAATGTTGTCGCCACGACGTTCTCAGCCAGAATATGCACAGCTCCTGGATCTGCTGTCGCTGCATACACCCAAAGGTCATGGAGAGGTTCACCTCTTCCACGCCACCAGCACTTTTCCCTTCGTAGTAGACACCTTCAGGCCACTCATCGTCATCTCCTCCCTGGGCTGTAAACTGACAAACCTTTAATTCTCTGGAATAAAAGGGCTTTAGAGAATTAATGTGGTATACCTTAGGCTTTCAGTTGGAGGTGGGGAATGCTATGAGATAATTAACAGCTCCCAGGCGCTCCTGGACCGTGAATGGCCCTTCCCATGACACTTCCATTTTATGGGTTTGGAGCAACTTTAAGACCATGACCTGGTCCCCTACTTTGAAGGAACGTTCTCTGGCATGTTTATCATACCAGGCTTTTTGCTCTTTTACCCCTGGTGTTGCTTAAAGTTACTGCTTCCGGCCATCAGGTGGCAAAATCCGTGAAAGTCAGTATGTACTGCTTTCCTCTGGGTGTCTTTTTCAGAAAAGAACCCAGAATATTCACAGCTACTCACTGAAATGGAACTTCAACTATGGGGTGTGGCTGGAGAGAAGCTTTGACCTGGTCTTGCGGTTTTTCCACTTTTTGGCATACCTCACAAGACCGGTCATAGGTAGAAACATCCTTGCCCATTCCCTCCCAGTGGAATGACCTCCCCAACCGTCCTTGGTCCTGTTCACCCCAGCGTGGCCACTAGGATGATCATGGGCTAAGCTCAAGAGCTTGACCCGGTACTTAGTTGGAACTACCAACTGTCTCTGAGGATGCCAGTCTTCCTGGTGTCCACCAGAAAGAGTTTCCTTGTATAGAAGTCCTCGTTCTACAATAAACCTGGATTGGTTAGAAGAGCTGAGAGGCGGTGGGTTGTGCCGTGCTGCCGTCCAAGCTCTCTGGAGGCTTTCATCTGCTTCCTGTTTGGTTTCGAACTGTTCCCTTGATGCTGGAGACATCAGTTCCTCATTGGATTGTGGACCTATGCTTGGTCCCTCTGGAAGCGATGAAGGGGATGGGGGTGTTTCCGTTGACTGTGAAATGCTCTCTACTGGAGCACTATGTTGGGGTTTAGGCTCCGGCTGAGCCTCTTGTGTAGGGTTATCGGCTGCTGCCGGTTCAGGTTCAGTGGGGCCCTCTGATGTTGGGGTTGCAAGTACTGGGGTCAGTGCTGGAAATGGGTCTGGTGCTAGTTGTTCTGCTGGTTCTGGTTCTGGGACTGGCTCTGTCTGGGTCTCTGGGACTGGATCCACTACAGCTGTTGCAGACATTGGCCTGGGGTCCGGGTCCATCACCTCTGATCGGATCCTGGTAGAAGTTTCCGGAACAGAGATAGGCGTGACTGTTTGTTTAGCCTGACTGCGGGTGACCATTCCCACCCTCTTGGCTCGCTTCACATGATTGGCCAAGACTTCCCCCAACAGCATGGGGATGGGATAATCATCATAGACTGCAAAAGTCCACGTTCCTGACCAGCCCTTGTACTGGACAGGCAACTTGGCTGTCGGCAAATTGAAAGAGTTGGTTGAATCATCACTTGGATCTCTGGGTTGATTAAATTGGGGTCCACTAAGGAAGCATGGATATCCGTGCTCTGGTTTCCCTCCATGCGGTGACCTTCTTCCCGCCCACACTCACAGTTTCCCTCCACTCCGAGGGTATCTGGGAGATATCTGGGCCTGAGGACCTCTGGTGTGATTCCGATGCAATGAACTGTAATCTGTTGGGGTTCTTGGGGCAGTTGGCTTGTTACATTTAAAACATTGTCCAGCTGATGGGTCACTGGGGCGAGGTGGGTTGCTGGAGAACGGTGTGGCGGGATGATAAGGTGTCGGGAGGGTTCCTTGGGAGGTAGTTGGGGCCTTGGGCTGCCTCCAGTATTAGGGTGTGATCTGAGGTTGTCCCTTCTGGTATCCGCTCCAACTGCGACCAGTTTTTTTCTTTTCTGCCACCTCCACCCATTTGGGTCCAATCTCCCCCTCCTCGATTACAGTTTTGGGCTTCCCATCTAGGATGTATCTTTCTATTTCCTCAGGAACACCCTCTAAGAACTGCTCCATTTGCATTAGGAAGGGCAAATCTGCTGGAGATTTAACACTTGCTCCTGATATCCAGGCATCACAATGTGGTAGGCATGTCATGTAAATGACACGTCTGGTTTCCACCTTAGGGCTCTGAACCACCAACGGGAATGCTCAGGTGTTAGCCCCATTCTGACTCTTGCCTTGGTTTTAAACAGTTCATACTGGTTCATGTGTTCCTTAGGCATTTCAGCTGCCACCTCAGCTAGGGTCCACTGAGCTGCGGCCTCAGCTCTACCACGTATTGGTCTGTAGAGATGCTGTACCCAAGGCAGGCCTTTCGAAGTTTTCTAAGAGGGCCTCGGTATCATCGCCTGCCTTGTAGGTGGGGAACTTTCTGGGATGGGAAGTGGTACCTGGAAAAGGATTGCTAGAGTTTGTTGGTATATTCTGCTGAGCCTTTGCCTTCTCCATCTCCAGTGCATGCTTCTTCTCTTGTTCCTTCTCCTCCATTTTTTTGTCCCTTGCCTCCATTTCCCTCCTGTGGGCAGCCTCCATTTCTTTTTCCCTGGCCGCATGTGCATCCATCTCCATCCATATGAGTTCTATCAGTCTTTCATGTTCCTTTTGTTTTTCCTCAGCCTCAAATCTGGCTAATTCCAGCTTTTGTTGAACCATGCAGTCAGTCATCCTAATCTCTCTGTTTTTAACTAACTTTACACCTGAGAGAGTTAGAAAGAAAAAAAAAACTTGGCTTGTAAAATTTTGCTGTATTGTCTGGATATCTATGTTCTCTGATAGTGATTGTCAGCCTACAGAGAAATCCTTAAAAAAAACCCCTAACACCTTTGTCTCCAGGCAAATAGGCAGAAAACCCCTCTAGTTGACCTTAGGAAAAAAAAAATTCTTCAGGTCTGTGAAGACTTGTGAATTTCCCTGCAAGAGGTTAACTACCCTGCCTTTAGCTAGAGAAAACTCCAGCTCACAAAAGACAATCCCCTTTTGTCTCTGCTCTGGCCCCAAAGCAGAGGAAAAAAAAAACCCCTCTAACTGCTTTTAGCCAAAAACATGCTTTTCAGCAGCCCAAAGGAAAAAAAAAATCCTTTTAAAATCTGTGCTTCTGGTTCAAAAATCTCAAATTGATCTCAAAATGATTTCAAGTTAATCCCACCACTCTGTCACCATGTCAAGGTTCCTTCCCCACTTCCCCTTATTTTCTCAGCCATTTAAAGAAATCAAAGTCTAACGCATATCTAGCTAGATTACTTACTAAATTCTAAGACTCCATTCCTGTTCTGTCCCTGGCAAAAGCAACACAGAGACAGAGAGAGAGAGGCTTTGTTTCTCCCTGTCCCCAGCTTTTGAAAGTATCTTGTCTCCTCCTTTGTCATTTTGGTCAGGTGCCAGCGAGGTTATCCTAGCTTCTTAACCCTTTACAGGTGAAAGGGATTTTCCTCTGGCCAGGGGGGATTTTAAAGATGTTTACCCTTCCATTTACATTTATGACAGTGAGGATTTCAGTAACTCAACCAGAACTTATGAGTCTATTACAGGAGTGGGTTGGCGAGGTTCTGTGGCCTGCAATGTGCAGGAGGTCAAACTAGATGATCATGATTGTCCCTTTGGACCTTAGAGTTTATGAATATATGCTTAATTAGATATTTGGTTTTATCTCCAAATATCTTATCTATCTATATGTTAATTATGAAAGATCTGACTGTAAATAAGTTTTTATGTAAACCTTTGAGTCTTAAATGATAACAATAGAACATGCAAAAAAAGAGGAGAAAATGAGCAATAACTAAGTTATAAATAAATTAATATCCCTAAATATTGTGCACTGTAACTAGTCCAGGTGAATCCAATAAAGGCAAGATGGTGCTATTATTCACATGGTGAGTGTGTAAGTACAAGAAATATTACTTAGAAACTTCACTATGTTAATATTGCATGTGCAGAACATATTTCTAACTGAAAAACACAGATCAGGTAGATTCAGTGTTCCTTAGTATTACAAACAAGAATATAAGAATTATAGACTAGTTCCAGCTCCTGAGTAAGTCAGAGAGTTTTTCTATTCACTTCAGGGAGAGTTGGCTCAGACCACATATATCCCACAAAAATATATTATTTTATCCTTTATTTTCCTTACAATAGGCCAGCTATTATAACCACCTGCTCAGTCAAACTGAACCTAAACATACAGAGAAATACCTTGGAAATAAGGGATACCCACCATTTCTGTTGCAAAAATGATCATTTCAACAGTAAATAATTCCAGATATTACCTATCTTGAATAATAATAAAATATTTATACAGTATACATAACACCCAGCTATTGTAAAGGTTGTCAGATTCATTATGGAGTTAAACCTAAATAATTTGACTCAAATGAGTTTTCCATTCCCAGACAGACATTAAGGACATCTCAGCTACTTCTCTCTTACATAAGTCACTTTCTTTCCTTTTCTTATTTTCATGTTCAAAAACACTTGCTGCTTTCACTGTTCCAATGCTGGACAACTTTCCCTCCCCCAGCCCAAGAGGTCAAGTGTCTGGTCACTGAATGCACCAACAGTGACAATATCGTACGCTATATACAATAGAGCTTGACTCTTTTTGAAGGCCCTACATAGAATCATAGGACTGAATGGGATCTTGAGAGGTCATCTAGTCCAGTTCCCTGCACTCATGAATGTCTCAGGGGAGGGGCTGACTACAGAAAGCTCACTTCTAAAGTACCCTCTATTAAATAATGGAAAATCATTACAGGTATGTGGCAACCAAATGCCATTGATGTACTAGGTCAATTTAGGGTTCACACTTCTAACTTTCACTTTGGAAAGTTTCACAGCACAACTGGACAATATCACAATAGATTACCAAAAGAAAAAAAAAGTCTAAAGTTTGGCCCATTCCAGCACATGATGAAAATCTGCCATATTTTATCAAAACCATTGTCATCATTTAATTCATTTCCTGAGGTCAGATGCTCCCTTCCTATTGAAAATCCCACAGTAGGGGATTATATGGGAACCAATTTCCACCTGGCTTTCCTCAGAGATTTGTTGGAGGTGAGAACAGATGGCAGATTAGCCCCCATTGTTTTTTAAGTTCCTTTTTCCAAACATGCTAATATGACTGTAACTGTTTGTAAACTGCCTGAAACCAAAATCAGTAAGGAATGCAACAGAAGCGCTTCTTTTATTATTTTTTATTTATGTCAATTACTATAGGACCTAGGAGTCCTCGCCATGGACCAGAACCCCATTGTGATAGGTGCCATACAAACACAAATCAAAAGACGGTTGCTATCCCAAAGAGCTTACTCTAAAGGTATAAGACAAAAGACAGACCAGAGACTATAAGAAAACAATGAGACAGTATTGCTCAGCTTGATAGGCAGTGGGATCAGTGCATCAGCACCCTAATCATTGTCAAGTCTTTTGTAGGGCCTATGGCAAAGGAGGTTTTCTTTTTTTTTTTTTTGGTTTCGTTTTAAGGGGGTTAATGAGTTGGCTGTTGGCTATGTATGGGGAGCTCCTCCAAATGTGGGAGGCTGTAAAGGAGAAAGCACAATGGTGCTTGTTTGAAAACCTAACAGGTAGGCAATGGAGGCTGGCATCACAAGCTAATTGGAGGCAAGTGTTGACTTCTTGCTACTGAATTAGAGCGAAGAAGTAGGGTGGAGATAGGCCATGAAGGGCCATGAAAGTGAAGATAAGTAGCTTATGTTTGATGATGTAGAAAAGCGGGGGCAGTAAAGGGATGCAAAGAGAGGAGTGACGTGGTTAAAGCAATAATAATAAAATATCGTGAACTAAGCTCACAGGAAATTTTCCCATTTACTTATTAGTTCCTGAGGCACGAGTCTACCAAAACTTTTAAACGTGTTTAACTTTAAGCACCAGTAGTCCCATTGAGTTCATCCCAATGGGACTACTTACATGCTTAAAGTTCAGCATGTCCTTAAATGCTTTGCTGGATCAGGGCCTAAGCCTAGATCTCGGAACCTCTGACAACTTATGATTTCATAATATGAGGAATATATTTTAAAACTTGCCCTCAGGCTGTTCACAAAGTGGGTCAATGGCAAATCAAAGTACATCTATCATTGACACACTTCGACTGACATTTCAAGTCCTCTAAACTCCAACAGTCTCAGAAGCACATCTTTTCAATTTTGAGCAATTTTTCAGCTCACCAGAAAATATCTAGTTACCACTATACACTAAGAACTGAACTAATGCATGTCAATTTTTTAAAAGTTGCTTTTATGAACCTTCATGTCCAAAAATGTAACTAAAGTGAGGTAATGATTTTAGTTTACATTATTCAATAAAAATAATACCCAACATCCAACAATCTCTATTACAGTTTTCAGCCCTTCATGAATCTGAGATATCAAATCACACCTCAAAGAAAGAGTTTATAATAAAAAGCTTTATGGACCTTTAATGCTAGCATCATGAACATGTCACCATAATAAACTTGCCTCACAATTTCTGCTCTATTAGTCCAAATCTAATACATTTTGCCTCTAGTGAACTATGTGTTAACTCATTTTACAAGTGCATTATGCCTTGTCATGACCTGAAAAATCTTTATTCTTTTCTGAATCACTAATCTCCGCCTTACTTTCTCAGAATACAGCAGATCATGTTTTATGTCTGTATTATGTAATATGCAACATGCCAGGAATATGTTACATACTCAGAAATTGTAGCAAAGGAAAATAGAGTATCACTGGATTTACTCACACTTCTTTCTTTTTCAGTATGCTAAAATCCCTATTGAAGTCCTGTAGTCAATACACAGGAACTACTATCCTTAACTTTTTCAGCAATAGAAAGTGTTCAATTAATTGTTGATTAGTGCTAAGAGATGTTTAAGTGTGAAGATACTTAATATAAATATTTATTAAATAACCAAAATGTCCCTCAGGATAAGTTCATTATGGATACAATCCAATGATCACGTACCTCTGCCTCATTTCCCCCTGAGCATTACACATTGATAGAGGTGACTGAAAAGTGCATGGACAATTTATGAAAATTTGGCTGGTTTTTTTTCTTTCCTTCTTACAAATTTTGATATTTCCTCCAAATTTCAAGATGGGGGAGGGGGGGAAGTCAACTGCTCACTGACACATACTGTGACTGTGTTATATGACATTGTATTTGTCTTTTCAATTAAAGTCCTTCCTTTGCCCCTGCATGTGATAAACATACATGCTGAAGGATTAAAGCTGGTTACTCTTTTTAGCTTATATGGCATAAAACCTGGTTTTGATTGTCATAAAATGTGAGATCCTTTTTAAATATCCAACCACATGGGGCAGCTGCTCCTTTTGCCCCCTCCCCGTTGGCGGCCGGGGGGGGGGGGGGCAAAGGGGAAGCAACATTAAAGTGGCAGTGCTTTAAGCAGGGTCCTTAAAGCACTGCTGTGACAGTGCTTTAAATTCATCTGGGTATGGGCCGGTACTGGTGGCCACTTTTTACCAGTACACTCTCCCGGCCCATACTAGCTTACTTTCACCCCTGACTACATATAATAATATCATATTTTACTGATTCTAAGTATATTGGCATTTAATTTCAATGTGTCTCTCCTTTTCCTTGTATTATTAGATAGAGTGAAAAAGAGTGACTTGTGGGTTTTCAGCAGACTCTTCAGAATTTTGAATATCACAGTTGAGGGTAAATAATCCTATTTTTTGCAATCTCTCACCAGACCATATATAAATGAATCTGTCTATGCTATATTTTATTCTTCCTTTTTGTCCTTTACTATCTTTCTAGTTCATCACTACACTTTTTTTAAAATTTGGATTGCATTTCTACTGTTTCAAAATATTGTCAGAACAATCCCAAACCTTCTAAGAATCAGGGTGGACTGTTGGGTTTTTTTTTCGAAGTACAGATGAAGAATGTGTTGTTTCTTTCAGCTATTAGACAGAGTCTACCTTATTTATACAAAAGTTCTATCACTTTAACTATACCGGTATAGGTAAAGTGGTACAATCACCCTGCTATGGATTGGACTTAGATATACTGGTATGGAAGTACTTAAACTGAATTAGCTTGTTCCCACCCCAGTATAAGCACTTGTATACAGCTGTTGTTGTTCATCCTTCGAGTTTGAAGATGACCATAACATCGATTGGTTTGGTTTCTGTAAACATGTGAGTGGCTGATCAGGCTAATTTGAGCTTTGAACTTGTCTGTGGCATACTGAACAAAAGATACCACTCTAGGTTATTGATTAAAAGCAGATGTGCTACTTTTGTGAGATTTATGCTGAGGGCGGTTCTGCTCTGCCTCAGCAGTTCTCCTCTGCTCATAGACTATGGATGGGGATTCACCAGGTAGAACGATCATGAACGAGATCTTCCTCAAACTCTGGCTCAGTGTTGAAATGCCTCAAGGATAACTTGAGGAAGTCCTTTAAATGTTTCTTATGGCCTCCGTGAGGGTGCGTCCCCTCCTTTAGCTCTCCACAAAAGATCTTCTTTGGCAGTTGCTTATCTGACATTCTGGTGATATGACCTGCACATCTCATCTGTGATTTTAACAATACAGCATGGATGCTTGGAATGCCTGCCCGTATGAAAACCTCAGTAACTGGAATTTTGTCTTGCCATCTTTTCCTCATCAGTTTCCTCAGACAGCCCATGTGAAAGTGATTCAACTTCATAGCATGGTGTCTGTACACCATCCAGGTTTCCCATGCATACATCCGAGTTGGCAACACAATAGCTTTGTAGACCTTCTGTTTGTTTGTTGACTAATGCCTCTACATTCCCACATATTTGCATGTATTCTGCCAAAGACCACACTTGCTTTGACAATTCTGGCATTTGTTTCATCATTGATGTGAACTGCATATGACAGGTTTCAGAGTAGCAGCCGTGTTAGTCTGAATTCGCAAAAAGAAAAGGAGTACTTGTGGCACCTTAGAGACTAACAAATTTATTAGAGCATAAGCTTTCGTGAGCTACAGCTCACTTCATCGGATGCATTTGGTGGAAAAAACAGAGGAGAGATTTATATACACACACACAGAGACATGAAACAATGGGTTTATCATACACACTGTAAGGAGAGTGATCACTTAAGATAAGCCATCACCAGCAGCAGGGGGGGAAAGGAGGAAAACCTTTCATGGTGACAAGCAAGGTAGGCTAATTTCAGCAGTTAACAAGAATATCAGAGGAACAGTGGGGGGTGAGGTGGGAGGGAGAAATACCATGGGGAAATAGTTTTACTTTGTGTAATGACTCATCCATTCCCAGTCTCTATTCAAGCCTAAGTTAATTGTATCCAGTTTGCAAATTAATTCCAATTCAGCAGTCTCTCCTTGGAGTCTGTTTTTGAAGCTTTTTTGTTGAAGTATAGCCACTCTTAGGTCTGTGATCGAGTGACCAGAGAGATTGAAGTGCTCTCCAACTGGTTTTTGAACGTTATAATTCTTGACGTCTGATTTGTGTCCATTCATTCTTTTACGTAGAGACTGTCCAGTTTGGCCAATGTACATGGCAGAGGGGCATTGCTGGCACATGATGGCATATATCACATTGGTAGATGCGCAGGTGAACGAGCCTCTGATAGTGTGGCTGATGTGATTAGGCCCTATCATGGTATCCCCTGAATAGATATGTGGACAGAGTTGGCAACGGGCTTTGTTGCAAGGATAGGTTCCTGGGTTAGTGGTTCTGTTGTGTGGTGTGTGGTTGCTGGTGAGTATTTGCTTCAGATTGGGGGGCTGTCTGTAAGCAAGGACTGGTCTGTCTCCCAAAATCTGTGAGAGTGATGGGTTGTCCTTCAGGATAGGTTGTAGATCCTTGATGATGCGTTGGAGGGGTTTTAGTTGGGGGCTGAAGGTGATGGCTAGTGGCGTTCTGTTGTTTTCTTTGTTGGGCCTGTCCTGTAGTAGGTGACTTCTGGGTACTCTTCTGGCTCTGTCAATCTGTTTCTTCACTTCAGCAGGTGGGTATTGTAGTTGTAGGAATGCATGATAGAGATCTTGTAGGTGTTTGTCTCTGTCTGAGGGGTTGGAGCAAATGCGGTTATATCGTAGCGCTTGGCTGTAGACAATGGATCGAGTGGTATGATCTGGATGAAAGCTAGAGGCATGTATGTAGGAATAGCGGTCAGTAGGTTTCCGATATAGGGTGGTGTTTATGTGACCATCGCTTATGAGCACCGTAGTGTCCAGGAAGTGGATCTCTTGTGTGGACTGGTCCAGGCTGACGTTGATGGTGGGATGGAAATTGTTAAAATCATTGGCATTGGCACCCTGACAGCAGGATTATCTGGCTATGTAGACTCCCTCCTCAGGCCCTTCGTTACCAGCACTCCCAGCTATCTTCGAGATACCACTGACTTCCTGAGGAAACTACAGTCCATTGGTGATCTTCCTAAAAACACCATCCTAGCCACTATGGATGTAGAAGCCCTCTACACCAACATTCCACACAAAGATGGACTACAAGCCGTCAGGAACAGTATCCCCGATACTGTCACGGCTAACCTGGTGGCTGAACTTTGTGACTTTGTCCTGACCCATAACTATTTCACATTTGGTGACAATGTATACCTTCAAATCAGCGGCATTGCGATGGGTACCCGCATGGCCCCACAGTATGCCAACATTTTTATGGCTGACTTAGAACAACGCTTTCTCAGCTCTCGTCCCCTAATGCCCCTACTCTACTTGCGCTCTATTGATGACATCTTCATCATCTGGACCCATGGAAAAGAAGCTCTTGAGGAATTCCACCATGATTTCAACAATTTCCATCCCACCATCAACGTCAGCCTGGACCAGTCCACACAAGAGATCCACTTCCTGGACACTACGGTGCTAATAAGCGATAGTCACATAAACACCACCCTATATCGGAAACCTACTGACCGCTATTCCTACCTACATGCCTCTAGCTTTCATCCAGATCATACCACTCGATCCATTGTCTACAGCCAAGCGCTACGATATAACCGCATCCTGAAGGACGACCCATCACTTTCACAGATCTTGGGAAACAGACCAGTCCTTGCTTACAGACAGCCCCCCCTCCTGAAGCAAATACTCACCAGCAACCAGACACCACACAACAGAACCACTAACCCAGGAACCTATCCTTGCAACAAAGCCCGTTGCCAACTCTGTCCACATATCTATTCAGGGGATACCATGATAGGGCCTAATCACATCAGCCACACTATCAGAGGCTCGTTCACCTGAGCATCTACCAATGTGATATATGCCATCATGTGCCAGCAATGCCCCTCTGCCATGTACATTGGCCAAACTGGACAGTTTCTACGTAAAAGAATGAATGGACACAAATCAGACGTCAAGAATTATAACGTTCAAAAACCAGTTGGAGAGCACTTCAATCTCTCTGGTCACTCGATCACAGACCTAAGAGTGGCTATACTTCAACAAAAAAGCTTCAAAAACAGACTCCAAGGAGAGACTGCTGAATTGGAATTAATTTGCAAACTGGATACAATTAACGTAGGCTTGAATAGAGACTGGGATGGATGAGTCTTACACAAAGTAAAACTATTTCCCCATGGTATTTCTCCCTCCCACCTCACCCCCCACTGTTCCTCTGATATTCTTGTTAACTGCTGGAATTAGCCTACCTTGCTTGTCACCATGAAAGGTTTTCCTCCTTTCCCCCCCCTGCTGCTGGTGATGGCTTATCTTAAGTGATCACTCTCCTTACAGTGTGTATGATAAACCCATTGTTTCATGTTCTCTGTGTGTGTGTATATAAATCTCTCCTCTGTTTTTTCCACCAAATACATCCGATGAAGTGAGCTGTAGCTCACAAAAGCTTATGCTCTAATAAATTTGTTAGTCTCTAAGGTGCCACAAGTACTCCTTTTCTTTTTGCATATGACAGTGTAATGCTGAGGTTGGTGAACGTGTCCACTGTCTGGAGGCTTTGGCCATTCATTGTGATAGTAGGCTCTACGTAAGGTTTTCCTGATGCAGTTACAGCTGTATACAGATATAACTGCCTCCACATTAGGGGTTGTACCAGTGTAACTATTTCCATAAAAAAAATCACCCCCCTCACGAAATTACTTATATTGCTACAAACGAACATATGCTTGTTTACCAGACCTAAGTTTCTTCCAAATACACTATATATTACTTAGAATGATGGGGTCTGATTCTCTATTGCTCTGCATATTATGCAGCCGTTCACACTACAGCAAAATGAGCATAAAATGCTTCTAAATCAGAATGGCAGCATTTTATACCTACTTTGCTCATATGTAAATAACTATGTGGGGTGTAGCGCAATGGAAAATGGGATACATGATCTAAACGTTTTTTTTTTCAGGCTATTGCTGGAATATTTCAGGAATGACATTTTTCTTTACCAAGGCATGCTGGTTAAGAAAAATAATTATAGCTTATTATTTGTGCATGGCAGTTTCCAAAATGGGCCAAGTGTTTACAAGTCACCAATTTAATCACTGTGTTCCAACAAACCATTTTACTGATGCCAGCTAAACTACAATCAGGACTTTCCCTACAGAAATCCACTTTTGCATTCCATATAAGAATCTCCATATACCAAAAATTTTATTCTTTGTCTTTCTTGAGTCTTTTATAAGATATCTTCTCAGCCAGGGGACATAAAGTAGCTTGGAAATTCAACAAATCTGCTGAGTCAATAATATATTTGCAGAGATTTTACTCAGAGGGATGTGATGCAGCAAAACAGATTGACCAGTTATGCTTTCATTCATTATGGTTTCACATTGTACTTTATGGTGAATAATCAACTACATTTTGCAAGCAATTGGATTATAAAACACAGGTAGTTGATTGTAAAGTTCTTGCATATTCAAAACTTCAGCTGATTTCAAGAGTTTTGGACCTATAAAGAATGTAGGATCTGACTCTAAACTCCTTCCTCTCCCTTTTGAGGCCTAACCACTCCACCAATGGGAGTTTTGCCAGTGATTTCAATGATGCCATAGGTGAATGTTTGTCAATGAAAGTTACACATCTAAAAGGAGATCAGCACACAGTGATTGGAGAATTTTTAACACTATTTAATTAATGCTGAAAATGGATGTAACTACTGGACATTCTGGATACATTGTTGAACAAAGGTAATTATCTCCCAATTATTTTACTAATAACCTACTCATTTGTCAATAAAATTGCCAAGATGTTACAGCATTAATTCATTAGTAAGATTCATAGCTCAAATTCTGCTCATGCTGCAGATATGGTTGGCTGCTACATTTTTGTATTGCTACTTTTTATGCCTGATTTTTGTTCCCATTTTACAAAGGCTGATTTATATTAACTAAAAGATTTACCAAAAATACACATAGTTGTTCAGAAAAATGTGATTTACCATAGGAATATAGGCAGTTCCTTTCTCTCCATCGTATGACTCTCACAGGTCAAATTCACATGGCTGGCCAACATCTTGGATCTGATTTGTTTTGATACAGAGACTACCGCTACAGTGAACTACTAGAACTTTCCTAGGTAACTGACAGACTTTATTGTGGACATTGCCAAAAGCTCATGAGTGCAACCAAATCTCAAAACATATTAAAGGACCAAGAATTTTCAGACAAGTCATTATGACCACACCCTTGTCATTGTTATCAGCAAAATGACCCAAACAACCCTTCCTCCTCCTCATTTGTATAGTTCTGTATGGGTATCAGAAGAAGAGACAGGGAGAGAAACTGGTGACAGACATGAAACCTATAAAGAATAGAATCCCTCTTAGCATAATGAATAACAGCCACCAAAACACATGTGCTAAATGAACCTAAGAGCTATTCAGGGTGACGAACTGCTTCTTCAGTCCAGACTGCCTGCAGTCCTCAGCAGACCTCAGCATCACTAGCTCAAGGAGTGAGTATCTTTTTTGGCTGAGAAGATCATTCACTTCAGAGAAGGCTTTTAAGGGTACCTAGAACCAGTAGCTATGAAGGGGGTCCACAGTCTAGACACCTTCCTTCCCCAAAATATGTTCTTTTTACACAACAGAAAGTTCTAGACATATTTCACATTCCCTTCAATGTCACCTGTGAAACTGGCCTTGGGCCTTTCTTATTGGAGAAGAAGAGTATATCTTATATTATTAATAATATTTATTTGTACTGCAGTAGAATCTAGAGGCCATAGTCAGAGATCTGGGGCCCCTATTTGCTAGGCATTGAAAACACATATGATGAAAAGATAGTCCCTGTCCCAAAGAGATTACAATCTAACTATAAGATTAGAGACAATAGATGTATACAGTAGAGAAGAAAAGCACAACATACCCGTGACTTTTTAAAATCTGTATAAGGAGCTTTGAAAATTTATGTCAGCAATATACACTTTATACTATGCAAGCTCCAGAGAAGAACCATAGTTGATATAATAAATAAAGGATTCATACAGAATACACTAAGTTAACAGAATGACTATGCCTGTGCAGTACTTCTACCAGGATTAAAAATAACTAAAAGTGTGTGCAAGTCCCAGAATCATATTAATGTTCTTCTGGCAACCACTAAATAAATCTGTTTTCTGCTACAGTGTTTATTCAGTGGGTTCTGCAAATGTCATGTGTATCTAAATGAGAGATAAAATAATCATATCTCATTTTACAAATAAATCTTTGTGAGCATAAATAGCAAAGATGGTGTCTGATCCGACCCGCATAATCAATGATAGTCTTCCACTGACTTTAATGAGGGCTAGGTCAGGCCCATAATGAACAGGCTGTATTGGAACAAATCTCAAGAAGAGATGTATTCGGGACAAAAGTATATATAGTCCTTGACCTAGAAGTGCTCTGGGCACTAGAGCTGGTTGGGATTTTTCCAGTTAAACTTTTTTTCACTGCAAAATGCAGATCTGTTGAAACAAACTTTTTTGCAGGAAATGGTCAGTTTTTAGAATTTTTTTTCTACTTGAAACAAAATTGAGAAAGTTTTGAAATTGTCAAAACAGTTCATTTCAACATTTTCTAACTGAAAAAAATCTGGTTTTCCATCTCAAAATGACTTTGTTGAACAAAATTCAGGTATTGTATTTAAAAGATTTTTTGCAAAAACAAACTGAAAGAAAACATTTTGAAGTTTTCTGAATGAAATGGTTCAACTGACGCAAACTGCTCCCTCCCCCTAATCCCCCACAATGTTTGGTTGGTGAATATTTTTGACAGTCGCCCTTGTGATATCTAGGCACTTACTTTTCCTGTTGGCTGGAACCAGATAATGCAACAGTATGGGGAAGTTTAGTCTGGGTCAAGGTGGCTGCTTACACTGGACTAAGAAAAGGAGTACTTGTGGCACCTTAGAGACTAACAAATTTATTAGAGCATAAGCTTTCATGAGCTACAGCTCACTTCATCGGATGCATTCCACCAAATGCATCCGATGAAGTGAGCTGTAGCTCATGAAAGCTTATGCTCTAATAAATTTGTTAGTCTCTAAGGTGCCACAAGTACTCCTTTTCTTTTTGCGAATACAGACTAACATGGCTGCTACTCTGTACACTGGACTAGTTTGCCCAGACATAGAATCATAGAACTGGAAGGGACCTTGAGAGGTCATGTAGTCCAGTCCCCTGCACTCAAGACAGGAATAAGTATTATAAATTAGTGTCAGCTCTGAAGGCCTCTTTCTTCCCACTTGACTTTGCAGGTCCAGTTTAGCTTACACCACCTACCAGCGTCCTTCCCTATGCCATTGCACTGCCAGTAACTTGTGGGCCTGATCTTGTGCCACTGAAGTTAACGGAAAAGCTCGCCTCAACTCGACTCCACTGTATGCAGACTTCGGCTTCTGGTAAGAATGATTTAAAAGGAATTAAAATGTTGGTGTCAAATAGAACAAAGAAGTTTTTTGTTTATTTTTTTCTTTTAAACAGGAAAATTACTACTCATGTATCAGTCATGAGAATGAATGCACAATGAAAGCAGTGCCAGTTTTTTGTAACTGGAAATGACAAGAGCCATCTTATTATCCAAATGCTAATACTCATATTTTAGTAATTGTGCCACTGAGATATCAGAACTAAAATAGGAAAAGGCATGACTATTCTTTCTATGGCAAGATGGCCAATTTTAGTCTGGTGGGTCCTGAACTTTTCTTGGTGGGGAGCTAAGATGCCACCCTTTGCCCCTGCTCTTGGGTGCCGAGGGCCCCACTACTAGCCAGGGAAGGTGGTAGAGGAGGGAAGTGGGGGAGAGGTCTGGGTCTTCTCCTCGCTCTGAGTCCCAGCCCTTCTCAACCACTGAGTGTTTCTTACCCTCGTCCCCCTTAGGTGGGGTTACCCTCAGTCCTTAGATGCTAGGAGGAAGGGAGTCTCCCTGTCCTGCTGGGCAGGGTCTCCCTTACTTCAGTACTCAGGTCTTCCAAATCTCTCAACACACCTCCAAGCTCCAGTTCTCTCTTCTTCCTCCTCCCAAACTGTCTTCCTGATGTAGGGGGTTTTACTAGGTTCCTAACAGGGCCTTGACTGATTGCAGGTGCTCCAATTAACCTGCAGCCACCTTCCCTAATCTACAAGGAACCATGTCTTAATTCGCCTTGAGCTTATATATTTCCCCTCTAGCACTCTGCCACTGCTCCCTGGCCCTCCTGTATCACATATTTCCCTCCACTGCTCAACACCACAGGGTTAGGCTTCTTGGGATGAGAGACAGTGTTGTCGTGACTGGCTCTCTGTATTGCCGTGTTGGCTTCCAGCTCTATGCTGTATCCAGAAGTGGAAAGGTTGTAGGGATAGAAACCATCTAGTCACTCGGGCATTCCTCTCCTTGTTTGTGCGCATCCATTGGAGTGGGCCATGGTCTGTCACAAGGGTGAACTGCCGCCCAAGCAGGTAGCACCGTAGAATCTCCATGGCCCATTTAACCGCTAGGTATTCCTTTTCTACTATGGCGTATCGTTGCTCCCTGGGCAGGAGCTTTCAGTTAAGGTAAAGGATTGGGTGCTCCTCATCCCCCACCATCTGTGAAAAGACAGCCCCAAATCCTACCTCTGAGGTGTCTGTTTGTAGGATGAATTCCTTTTTAAGATCTGGGGCTATGAGCAAATGGATGACTGAAAAGGGCCGTCCTTAACTCTGTGAAAGCTTCTTCTGCCACTTTGGTCCACTTAACTATCTCTGAGCCCCAAGCTCTTATCAGGTACGTCAGAGGTGCTGCCCTTGTGGCAAAGTGAGGGATGAACTGGCGATAGTACCGCACCTTCCCCAAAAATGCTCTGACTTGCTTCTTGCGGGTTTGAGTATTGGCCTGCTAAACTCAGGGTTTTGAGTTCAATCCTTGAGGGGGCCGTTTAGGGATCTGGGGCAAAAATTGGGGATTGGTCCTGCTTTGAGCAGGGGGTTGGGCTAGATGATCTCCTGAGGTCCCTTCCAACCCTGATATTCTATGATTCTAAGACTCTATGATTCTATGATTGGGCAGGGCCTTTCCTGTATTGCCTTTATTTTGTTCCATTGGGACTTCATCAGGCCCCTTCCGAATATATACCCAAGGTATCTGGCCTCGGCTAACCCTTTTGTACATTTGGATGGGCTAGCAGTGAGGCCAGCCTGTCTAAGAGCATCTAGTACCACTTCCACTTTCCCCAAGTGTGTCTCCCAGTCAGGGCTACGGATTACCACATCATCTAAATAGGCAGCAGCATACTTGGCATGGGGTCAAAGTAATCTGTCCATCAATCATTGGAAAGTCGCAGGGGGCCCATGGAGCCCAAAAGGGAGGACGGTACATTGGAAAAGGCCATAGGGTGTAGAGAAAGCATTTTTTTCCTTGGCGTCCTCAGCCAGGGGGATCTGCCAGTAGCCTTTTGTCAAGTCCAAGGTGGTTAAGTATCGGGCCCTATCTAACTGATCCACCAGCTCATCAATATGTGGTATTGGGCAGGCATCAAATTGGGATACCTAATTTAGCTTTTAGAAGTCATTACAAAATCTCAGGCTGCCATCAGGCTTGGGGACCAAGACAATAAGGCTGGACCACTGGCTGTGTGATTCCTCAATCACCCCAAGTCCCAGCATCTTTTTTACTTCTGCCCTAAATTCTTCTCTTTTTGCTTCTCATACGTGATAGGGTTTTATTGTCACCCTTGCTCCGGGACAGGTGACAATGTGGTGCTGGATCAGTGTCGTATGGCCCGATTGTGTGAAGGACACGTCTTGGTTCCTCTGGATCATTTTGACAACCTCTGTTCATTGTTCTGGGGCTAATTCAGGGAATATCTTTACCTGCCCTTGTGGGCCATCTGCCTGAGATGGAACCAGCAGGACGGTTAGGCATGTCTCCCAACATGCCAGGGTTTCAGTAAGTTGATGTGGTATATCTTCTCTGGTCTTCAGTAGTCTGGCTGCTTCACCTTATAATTCACCTCCGCAATGGCTTCCATGATCTCATAGGGTCCATGCCAACTAGCCAGGAGCTTACTTTCTGTTGTTGGTACCAACACTAGCACCCGTTCTCCTGGCTGAAATTTCTGTGTTTTTGCCTGACGATTGTAGAAGGTTCATTGGGACTCTTGTGCTTTTTCCAAATGCTCTCATACTATGGGGGTCACTTGGGCTATTCGTTCTCTCATCTGGGCTACATGTGTAATGATGTTCTTCCCCGGGTTGGGTTGTTCCTCCCATTCTTCCTTCACAATGTCTAATATGCCATGTGGGTGGCGTCCATACAGTAACTCAAAGGGGGAGAATCCAGTAGATGCTTGGGGAACTTCTCGTATTGCAAACATCAGGTATGGGAGGAGGGTATCCCAGTCTTTTACGTCTTGGGCCACCACCTTTCGGATCATGCTTTTGAGAGTTCGGTTAAATTGCTCAAACAGACCATCTGTTTGGGGATGGTAGACCGAGGTTCAGAAGGCTTGGATATGGAGCAGGGTACATAAGTCTTTCATTACTCTCGACATGAAGGGAGTCCCTTGGTCTGTCAGGATCTCCTTAGGGATGCCTGCCCTAGCAAAAACCTGCAACAGTTCTTTTGCAATCACCTTGGATGTGGGGTTTCTTAAAGGAATGGCTACCCTGTAGCGTAGTACAAAATGACGAGTATGCTTCGGTGGCCCCGAGCCGTTCTTTCTAGTGGGCCCACTAGATCCATTGCTATCCTTTCAAAAGGAACTTCAATTATAGGCAAGTTTCAGAGTAGCAGCCGTGTTAGTCTGTATTCACAAAAAGAAAAGGAGTACTTGTGGCACCTTAGAGACTAGCAAATTTATTTGAGCATAAGCTTTCGTGAGCTACAGCTCACTTCATCAGATGCATTCAGTGGAAAATACAGTGGGGAGATTTACATACACAGAGAACATGAAACAATGGGTATTACCATACAAAGTGTAATGAGAGTGATCAGGTAAGGTGAGCTATTATCAGCAGGAGAGCAGAGGGCAGAGGGGCATTGCCATGACAAAGCCCGTTGCCAACTGTGTCCACATATCTATTCAGGGACACCATCATAGGGCCTAATCACATCAGTCACAATATCAGAGGCTCATTCACCTGCACATCTACCAATGCGATATATGCCATCATGTGCCAGCAATGCCCTCTGCCATGTACATTGGTCAAACTGGACAGTCTGTACGTAAAAGAATAAATGGACATAAATCAGATGTCAAGAATTATAACATTCAAAAACTAGTTGGAGAACACTTCAGTCTCTCTGGTCACTCGATTACAGATCTAAAAGTGGCAATACTTCAACAAAAAAACTTCAAAAACTTGCAAACTGGATACAATTAACTTAGGCTTGAATAGAGACTGGGAGTGGATGGGTCATTACACAAAGTAAAACTATTTCCCCATGTTTATTCCCCCCCTCCCACTCCCCACTGTTCCTCAGATGTTCTTGTCAACTGCTGGAAATGGCCCACCTTGATTATCACTACAAAAGATTTCCCCCTCCATCCCTCGTTCTCCTCCTGGTAATAGCTCACCTTACCTGATCACTCTCATTACACTTTGTATGGTAACACCCATTGTTTCATGTTCTCTGTGTATATAAATCTCACCACTGTATTTTCCACTGAATGCATCTCATGAAGTGAGCTGTAGCTCATGAAAGCTTATGCTCAAATAAATTTGTTAGTCTCTAAGATGCCACAAGTACTCCTTTTCATTATAGGCAAGGGTACCAATGGGGCCCTGAACTGAGATTGGAGGCTAAGCAGCTGGCACTCTGGGCAGGAGGTGCAATAGCGCTGGACTTCTGCCCATGCCCCCGGCCAGTAGAACCTCCTTAGGACTCTATCCAGGATCTTGTCTACTCCTAAATGTCCCCCAAACAGATGACTGCGAGCTAACTCTAATACGGCCCCTGTGTGCTTCCGTGGCACCAAGAGCTGTTCTACTACTTCCCCCCATATTGGCACTACCCGGTACAACAGATCCTGCTTGATTATATAGTAGGGGCCTGGGCCTTTGGTTTTCCCTTCTACTTGTGCACCATTTACCTCTACTACCTCCTCCCTCACGTTCGCATACAGTGGATCATTGGCTTGGTCCTGCCCAAATCGTCGTGTGCGGGACCGATCTGGCCTGATTCTATTGGAATGGGCTCCCCTCCTTCTCTTGGGGTGCTTCCACTCGTGTTGGGTGCTGTTTCTGGATCTCCCCGGGACCTTCTCCCAACCAGGGAAGCTCTTTGTTTTGCTACCAAAATCCTGGTTCCTCGTCTTTTGTCTGCCCTCCTTTCCCATCTGGATTTCTGAGACTTCCCAGGGGGTGAAAATAACTCTGGGGAAAATCCAGCAAAAATTGTGGTAGGGTCATCCATGGGCGGCTCAGACTCTGCTCAGGGTTTACTTCCCTAGCTCGATGGTGGGGAGTAAGCTCTCAAACTCAGGAAAGTCCCTGTCAATTAAGACTGGATGGGGAGCTTGGGGACCACCCCTTCAGTCATCTTGGTATTGTTTCCCTGGATCTCAATCCATATTGAAATTGTGGGGTAAAAATTTACTGTGCCGTGGACACATGTCACTCCAGTGCTCTTGGCCCTGCTCAGTTGGTCTTGCCCCACTAACTGCCCTGAGACCAGAGTCCACCAAAGCTATGGTCTGGATGATGTTCATTTTTCCCAGCCTGGTGTACTCATGTGGGGCCGTTGCGAACCCTACCAGGCTGATTAACATACTCCCACTGTAGTGGCACAGGAGCTAGCAAACAGAGCTGTAAACAGGGGAGCTTCAGTGGGAGTTCTGTTGGAGGAGAAGGTATGTGTATTTGGTTTTGTATTTGTATTATTTGTATGTGTAGAGGCTTGTAGGGGCTTTGTGCTGGGATAGAAGCTGAGCCCTGATTACGGGGCAAGGCTTCTCTGAGTAGGGGTCCTATAAAGGTAGCCAGTCAGTCAGGCAGTGGCACAGACAGTTGTAGCAGCACGGGAGCCAGCAAACAGGAATTTCAGTGGGAGTTTGTAATGTGATTCTTGTTTGAGGTTTGTTTTTGCTGTGTGTGGTGGTGTTTTGGTGTGGTTTGTGTTTACCAGATTAACAGGATTTAGGTGGGAAGGCTATGACAGATACAGAGGCAGCAGTGGGAATGACTCATGTAGTGGAAGACGCAATGAAAATGACTGAATGTGGAAGCTGCGGTATGTACATGATCCTGGAGTGGGTACCTGGTAAGAGATTGTCTGCATGAAATGCCGTCTGATAGAGCTGATGGAGGAAAAGATCCAAGGTTTGGAGATTCAGGTGGGAAGCCTGGTTGAGTTTAGAAAGGGGTTCAAGCAGATTATGGAGCGAAGACATGAGGTAACTGAAGGGAAAAGCTCAGACTTGCAGATGGAAGCAGGACTGAGAAATTCTGAGGGGAGACTGGGTGAGGAAAGTGGTCAGTGGAAGCATGTGACTAAAAGAGCCAGGCAGAGGAAAAGACGGGCTAGTGAAGGAGAAATAGAGCTCAAGAACAGGTTTGCAGAGTTGGAAAATGAAGAAGGGGCTCAGCAGGTAGTCACTGAAGGTGGAAGGGCAAGGAAGAAGAGAAGAGCAGCTAGTCCTATAGAAAAATGGGAAGAGTTAATGGAGACTACACTAATATGAGCCCCAGGGGGATACAGGATGGGTTGAAGAGGATTACAAGGGAGAATAGGAATGGAAAGAACTTGCAGCCAGAGGGAACAGGGAAGAGACTGGAGAATAGCAGCGTCACCAGGAAAAGGCAGGTCTATGTGATCGGGGAATCTTTACTGAGAAGAATAGACAGGCCTGTAACTAGAGCTGATCCAGAGAATAGAAGGGTGTGCTGTCTTCCAGGTGCTAAAATACGGGATGTAGACCTGAGGTTGAAAAGGATCCTAAAGGGAGCAGGAAAGAATCCCCTAATTATCCTTCATGTGGGAACAAATGATACAGCTAGATTCTCGCTGGAAAGTATTAAGGGAGACTATGCTAGGCTGGGGAAGACGCTTAAGGAAATCGAGGCTCAGGTGATCTTTACTGGGATTCTGCCTGTTCCTAGAGAAGGGCAACAAAAGTGTGACAAGATTATGACTATCAACAGATGGCTTAGGCAGTGGTGCTATAAGGAGGGCTTTGGGAGGCATACATGGACAGAGGACAGTTCTCTCAGGATGGACTTCATCTGAATAGGGAAGGAAATAAACTTCTAGGATGGAGGCTGGCACAAGAACTGATTAAGAGAGCTTTAAACTAGGAATTTGAGGGAGATGGTTGGGAGATATCCAGGTAATCTCTACGCCGGATTTTAACATTGAAAGGGAAGAAAATGAAGTAAGAAAGAATACAGCCATGGGTAGGAGAATGTATATAAGGAGGAAGTGCAGTATGGATACCAGTTTAATAGGTTATACTGGCTGTAGAATGACCGTGCCTAATAGGGTACAGAATGTTAGCGAGGCCAAACAGCAAATATTAAGATGTTTGTACACCAATGCGAGGAGCCTAGGTAACAAAATGGAGGAACTAGAGCTACTGGTGCAGGAAGTGAAACCAGATATTATAGGGATAACAGAAACATGGTGGAATAGTAGTCATGACTGGACTACAGGTATTGAAGGGTATGTGCTGTTTAGGAAAGACTGAAATAAAGGTAAAGGTGGTGGAGTTGCATTGTATATCAATGAGGTAGAATGTAAAGAAATAAGAAGTGATGCAATGGATAAGACAGAGTCCGTGTGGGCAAAAATCACTTTGGGGAAGAAACCTACTAGAACCTCCCCTGAGATAGTGCTCGGGGTGTGCTATAGACCTCCGGGATCTAATTTGGATATGGATAGAGCCCTCTTTAATGTTTTTAATTAAGTAAATACTAATGGAAACTGCATGATCATGGGAGACTTTAAATTCCCAGATATAGACTGGAGGATGAGTGCTAGTAATAATAATAATAGGGCTCAGATTTTCCTAGATGCGATAGCTGATGGATTCCTTCATCAAGTAGTTGCTGAATCGAATAGGGAGGTTGCCATTTTAGATTTGGTTTTGGTGAGTAGTGAGGACCTCATAGAAGAAATGGTTGTAGGGGACAACCTGGGTTCAAGTGATCCTGAGCTAATTCAGTTCAAACTGAATGGAAGGATAAACAAAAATAAATCTGTGACTAGGATTTTTGATTTCAAAAGGGCTGACTTTCAAAAATTAAGGAAATTAGTTAGGGAAGTGGATTGGACTGAAGAATTTATGGATCTAAAGGTAGAGGAGGCCTAGGATTACTTTAAGTCAAAGCTGCAGAAACTATTGGAAGCCTGCATCCCAAGAAAGGGGAAAAAATCATAGGCAGGAGTTGTAGACCAAGCTGGATGAGCAAGCATCTCAGAGAGGTGATTAAGAAAAAGCAGAAAGCATACAGGGAGTGGAAGATGGGAGGGATCAGCAAGGAAAGCTACCTTATTGAGGTCAGAACATGTAGGGATAAAATGAGACAGGCTAAAAGTCAAGTAGAGTTGGACCTTGCAAAGGGAATTAAAACCAATAGTAAAAAGTTCTATAGCCATATAAATAAGAAGAAAACAAAGAAAGAAGAAGTGGGGCCGCTAAACACTGAGGATGGAGTGGAGGTTAAGGATAACCTAGGCATGGCCCAAAATCTAAACAAATACTTTGCCTCAGTCTTTAATAAGGCTAAAGAGGATCTTAGGGATAATGGTAGCATGACAAATGGGAATGAGGATATGGAGGTAGATATTACCATATCTGAGGTAGAAGCTAAACTCGAACAGCTTAATGGGACTAAATCAGGGGGCCCAGACAATCTTCATACAAGAATATTAAAGGAATTGGCATATGAAATTGCAAGCCCATTAGCAAGAATTTTTAATGAATCTGTAAACTCAGGGGTTGTATCAAATGACTGGAGAATTGCTAACATATTTCCTATTTTTAAGAAGCGAAAAAAAAGTGATCTGGGTAACTAAAGGCCTGTTAGTTTGACATCGGTAGTATGCAAGATCTTGGAAAAAATTTTGAAGGAGAAAGTAGTTAAGGATATTGAGGTCACTGGTAAATGGGACAAAATACAACATGGTTTTACAAAAGGTAGATCGTGCCAAACCAACCTGATCTCCTTCTTTGAGAAAGTAACAGATTTTTTAGACAAAGAAAAGAGTGGATCTAATTTACCTAGATTTCAGTAAGGTGTTTGATACAGTGCCACATCAGGAATTATTAGTTAAATTGGAAAAGATGGGGATCATCATGAAAATTGAAAGATGGATAAGGAATTGGTTAACAGGGAGACTACAGCGGGTCCTACTGAAAAGCGGACTGTCAGGCTGGAGGGAGGTTACCAGTGGAGTTCCTCAGGGATCAGTTTTGTGACCAATCTTATTTAATCTTTTTATTACTGACCTCGGCACAAAAAGCGGGAGTGTGCTAATAAAGTTTGCGGATGATACAAAGCGGGGAGGTATTGCCAATTTAGAGAGAGACCGGGAAATCATACAGGAAGATTTGGATGACCTTGTAAACTGGAGTAATAGAAACAGGATGAAATTTAATAGTGAAAAGTGTAATGTCATGCATTTAGGGATTAATAACAAGAATTTTAGTTATAAACTGGGGACGCATCAATTAGAAGTAATGGAGGAGGAGAAGGATCTTGGAGTATTGGTTAACCGCAGGATGACTATGAGCCGCTAATGTTATATGGCCGTGAAAAAAGCTAATGCGGTCTTGGGATGCATCAGGCGAGGTATTTCCAATAGAGATAAGGAGGTGTTAGTACCATTATACAAGGCACTGGTGGGACCTCACCTGGAATACTGTGTGCAGTTCTAGCTCCCATGTTGAAGAAGGATGAATTGAAACTGGAACAGGTACAGAGAAGGGCTACTAGGATGGGCCGAGGACTGGAAAATTTGTCTTATGAAAGGAGGCTCAAGGAGCTTGGCTTGTTTAGCCTAACCAAAAGAAGTTTGAGGGGAGATACGATTGCTCTCTATAAATATATCAGAGGGATAAATACCAGAGAGGGAGAGGAATTATTTAAGATCAGTACCAATGTGGACACAAGAACAAATGGATATAACTGACCATTGGGAAGTTTAGACTTGAAATTAGATGAAGGTTTCTAACCATCAGAGGAGTGAAGTTCTGGAATAGCCTTCCAATGGAAGCAGTGGGGGCAAAAGACCAATCTGGCTTTAAGATTAAATTCGATAAGTTAATGGAGGAGATGGTATGATGGGATAACATGATTTTGGCAATTAATTAATCTTTAACTATTCATGGTAAATAGGCCCAATGGCCTCTGATGGGATGTTAGATGGGGTGGGATCTGAGTTACTACAGAGAATTCTTTCCTGGGTATCTGGCTGGTGAATCTTGCCCATATGCTCAGGGTTCAGCTGATCGCCATATTTGAGGTTGGGAAGGAATTTTCCTCCAGGAATATTGGAAGAAGCCCTGGGGTTTTTTGTCTTCCTCTGTAGCATGGGGCATGGGTCACTTGCTGAAGAATTCTCTGCACCTTTGAAGTCTTTAAACCATGATTTGAGGACTTCAATAGCTCAGACATAGGTGACAGGTTTATCACAGGAGTGGGTGGGTGAGATTCTGTGGCCTGCATTGTGCAAAAGGTCAGACTATATGGTCATGATGGTCCCTTCTGGCCTCGATATCTATGAATCTATGAATCTTGGAATCATCATGGATAGTTCTCTGAAGACATCCACGCAGAGTGCAGCAGGAGTCAAAAAAGCAAACGGGATGTTAGGAATCATTAATAAAGGGATAGAGAATAAGATGGAGAATATCTTATTGCCCTTATATAATTCCATGGTACGCCCACATCTTGAATACTGCATACAGATGTGGTCCCCTCATCTCAAAAAAGATATACTGGCATTAGAAAAGGTTCAGAAAAGGGCAACTAAAATGATTAGGGATTTGGAATGGATCCCATATGAAGAGAGATTAAAAAGGCTAGGACCTTTCAGCTTGGAAAAGAGGAGACTAATGGGGAATATGATAGAGGTATATAAAATCATGAGTGGTGTGGAGAAAGTGAATATGGAAAAGTTATTTACTTGTTCACATAATTTAAGAACTAGGGGCCACCAAATAAAATTAATGGGTAGCAGGTTTAAACCAAGTAAAAGGAAGTTCGTATTTACTCAGTGCACAGTCTACCTTTGGAACTCCTTGCCTGAGGAGGTTGTGAAGGCTAGGACTCTAACAGGGCTTAAAAGAGAACTGAATAAATTCATGGAGGTTAAGTCCATTAATGGCTATTAGCCAGGATGGGCAAGGAATGGTGTCCCTAGCCTCTGTTTGTCAGAGGCTGGAGATGGATGGCAGAAGAGAGATCACTTGATCATTACCTGTTAGGTTCACTCCCTCTGGGGCACCTGGCATTGGCCACTGTCTGCAGACAGGATACTGGGCTGGATGGACCTTTGGTCTGACCCAGTATGGCCATTCTTATGTTATGTTCTTAATTAAATGTTCTCACTTTTTATCATATTAAACACTTAGCCTTTTTTCTACTATCATGAATTACTGAGAATTATACAAAATTTTAACTGATTGCTTAACAGTGTACCACCTTGATCACCCAAGTCAAAAAATATTAGCCTGAATCTGTCATACCTTAGGACCTGGATGTTCCTTTCAATTCCCCAGTGCTATAAGAAGTAAAACAAAGTTGCTTCAAAAACAAACTCCTGAACCTGTTTTACAAACTTCACTTTCTTTCTTCAAGTATACATCCACTTCCAGGGAAATAAGTTTGACCTAGCTTCTGTTAAATTGCCTCTTAGTATCACCAATTCCCTGTGCCATCACATGTAATGAAAGGCCTATCCCTCTTTGAGGAGCATGTTTTATAAACTTTTCTCAGTTTGAGTTTTATGAAACATTTATCTCCCACAGGAAATAACTGTTGTGGAGTCAGATTCTGTATGTTTAAAAGCAACTATTGATTCATTTGGCTTTGATGGGTTGGAGATTAGATGAGAAAACATGATTCAGTCCAATTTAGAACACTATTGCAGCATCCTACAGAGACTTTTTACTAGCTGTTTCACCATTAATTTGTCTCTCTCCCTCCTCCCTGCCCCTAGTGATCTCCATGTCACATTGCCGTGAGACATTAAAAAAACTCCACACACATCACCATTAGCAAGTACTAATTGAATCTTTGGGCAAGTCATTTAGTCTCTCAGGACCAGATTTTCAAAAATATTTAGTTGCTTGAAGATAGACTAGTGTCTAGTGGGATTTTCAATGGGCACTGAAAATCCTACCTGGTCCTGTCTGCATATTTAGGCAACTAAAGACCTTTAAAGATCTGGCTTTCTATACCTCATTTCCCTATCTGTACTTCCCTACCTATCTCACAAGTGAGTTTTGAGGGTAAATACATTAAAGTTTGTGAGGTGCTCCGATACTATGGTAATGGAGCCCTGTAATAACAAAGGTAGGTAGTTAGCGAAGTAACAAAAAACCTTGGGTGCATTAATACTCAGTTTCCATTTAACCTACTGTGATGAAGCAGAGAAACCTACTTCAGATGAAGCAGCCAGCAGGGGTTAAAAAAAGTCTTTGGGCCCAGCTAGCCTAGCCCTGCCCCACTATGCCTGCAGTAAATGCCAGGCCTGGTGGGAGGATAAAAGATGGGAGCCTGGTTCAATTCAGGGCTGACTGGCAAAGAGGCAGGAGCTGGCTGTCTCCCTGCCTGAAGAGATGGAGCACAGGCCTTCCAGCCAGCACGGCCACCTAGAAGTTAGCACTGGTTTCCCAGCCAAGGGAGACTGCAGAGGAACCTTCAGCACGGGAGGTAACTGACTGACCACTTTGTACATCAAAATGACAGCCTTTGTACATTGAAGGTCATGTTGTGTGGAGGCTGATGTATTGTAAAATGGCAGACTCCTGGTGCGGTATTTGTGGAGCAGATCCGGGCATGTTGGCTGTGCGGATACCATTTTGTCATCCATCTATGCAAACATCCAGGTGAGAGACTTGAATCCAGAAGATCCTCATCTGTGGGCAGCAGCATTATCAACAGAGCAACCTCACTGCCTGAGCTGGTAGGAGTATGTGCTAACCTTTTCTGAGATGTACATCTGCAGTAGCTTGTAAGCATGTCAAGACAAGGCCCATATCTTCATTTATGCCACCTTGAGCACTCTGTTGGCACTCAATAAAGAATCATTGTAAGTCACTGTCTCTGTGCTGCAAGTTCCTGTCTGACAAATTATTCAGCCTCCCATACAGGGCGATGGCTGAGCCTCTCAGATAGCTGGAGGAACAGTTTGCATTTTTCCTGTGAGTTGGATATGACATGCATGATTGGGTGAGAAACCCCTTTCAATGCAAGCCTGATGCCATGGATTTGCCAGCAGCTGAAATCGAACAGCTCATTGAAATTTCCTGTGATTGAGTCTCATGAGGAACATATGCTCTGCTTTCTCTCCTAGAGTTCTGGTTCACCATAAAGAATGAATATCTTGCACTATCAACACATGCCTTGATGGTGCCATTCATGAACAGATATTTGTGTGAAGCTAGATTCAGTGACCTTGTGTCCGTCAAGTCTTGTTATTGATCTACCGTTGATGTCACATAGTAGATTAGATCTGCAATTTCTACCATGTGGCCAGACTTTGAGAAGCTGTGTTGCAACACATGAGCCCGTGTGAGCGCATTAAATAATGTACTTATTGTGTACATTTCTTGGTCACTATGTTGCTTTGTTGCTGTCTGGGGTTACAGAAAACAGTAAGTGTCAAAATCGGGTCATGCAGGCAAAAAATTTGGGGATCCCTGGTGTACACAGGAGCTGAAGCTATGCCACTGTAGTGATTTAAGTGTAAACATAGCCTATGTAGTAAACTTCTCCCCTAAGGATAGGCATTGTCAGATCTCCAAGGAGTACATGGTGGTACATAACATTGTTACTGAAATTATCTACCAGTAGGTTTGATCTATATTTTTTACAACTAAGGATGGACTTTTAACTTTAATTCTCAGTTTACTAGATTTTGTGGGTTTATAACAGAGCTCTAGATCATCCATCTAATCACAGAATAGAAAAAAATACTGTAAAATGAAGTTTTGCAGTCTACTGTAATGTCTAAATAGGCTGTAATGTCTAAATGTTGAAACACCACATTTCAGTCGTAATGTTAAATTTTGCTTTTATGCTCACACACTTTATATCCTTTAGTAAAGCAGATTTTATTATTTGCTTGAATTTTAATTCTTTCCAAGATGTTTACTAAATTCTGTTTATAAGCTAACCAAATCATTATTGTTGCTTGAATAATTTTGCTCCTATGGATACAACATTAAATTTTAAATTCCTGTTCTGCAGACTCCAAACATTGATTTTTTTTTATGGATGTTGAAAGAATGTAAAAAGCAAATCACCAGGTTTTATGACAGCAGGGTAGAAGGATGCTGAACACTTTTTAATTTGTGACCCTTGGAATCCACTCAAAAGTCACAAATTACTGCAAATGGAGTAATAAATCACTCAGTTCACAGTCCATGTCTCCTAGGTTCTAATTCATGATTTCATTTTGGAATGGAAACTTGTTCTCTGCCATTCCCCGCTGCTGCACTCCACCACAGACTGAGGCAGGCACCACTGCAACCAGAATCTTCTCCTATAGAAAAGTAAGCAAATAAGAATGAAGATGTGCCATCTTTTAAAATAAATTAAGACCACTGATAGTTGCACCTCTCAGAGATCTGTCCAGTACAACTAGGGCCTGATCCAAAGCCCTCTGAAGTCGTGGAAGGCCTCCTATTGACTTCAATGGACTTTGGATCAGGCCCCCTTGAGAGTTATTGATACTAGTATACACAAGAAAAGAAGAAAACTATCAATGGCCCCACTATAAATGTTTATAATCACCCTACCTATTTTGTCTTATAATTACTGAACTGGTATTATTGTACAAACAGATCTTCACACTTTTGAAGGCCTCGTTGCTCATCTTGGCATTGCCCTAGTCTCACAAGATAATATAACTGGCTATGACATAGACTATAAGTAGCAAATAAATCACTTTAAGAGGATAACTTTAATGCTTCCATCTGCCATTGTGTTTCTTTTTTAAACATATAGTTAATTATTAGTTAACTATTGTGTCTTAAGTAGATGCAGTTCTGTTCCCTGTGCCAAAGTAGACAAATGGATAGAGTCACCATTACAACTGGCTCTAATTACCATCCTTATTGAAATTCAATAGAGATACCAAGAAAAAAAGCAGAAAGCAGAGGAAATCTCTTAAATATAGTTTACAAAGAGGATGGAATACTATCAAACTCAGACTGCTCTACCTGATCCCCCTTTGTCCCTCAATGTATTGCTAATTTTCACGGGTTATAAAATCTTGGAATCTACCTCAACTATCATCTCTCAGCTTTTAAAATGGCCTTGAGATTTATCACAGTATTTTAACAAAAGTACAGTGCCATAGCTTCCTGTCAGAATTTACTGGCTTCTTTGTTCATACACTGGACATAAAATATGTCAATGTGACTCTTTACCCATATCCTTAACAGCATGACATTAATTGCAGATTCCTTTTCCTTGATTTCACATCCACTTCAGATAGAACAGATAAAAGAGAAAGAACATTTCATCCTACAGTGGACTTCTACCAATATTTAACTAGCAAAAAGCCCAACCTCTATTAGAACAATCAGAGTAGTAAATGGACCAGAATGAAAATATTAGGAACAAGTTATATGACCTGGTAAAAGATAACAATTGTTGTCATCTTTCTTCACCATTTCATCTAATTTTGCACAAACATGTTTTATAGAATTCAAAGCAAACAGTGTTAAGGAACACATAGGGATAAAAATGATGTAGTCTCTCTCCTTAGCATCATGTTTGTGAGATGTTGGGTGGAGGTGACATAGTATAACTTCCCTGCACAGTTATGATAAGATATCAGAAAGACTATGAATATCCCCATATTCACACTCAGACATCACAACTTATCCCATTAAAAAAAATGGAGGCAAAGAATGATTGTGGAAAAAAATTACCCTGGCTTGATAATGTTTTTTTGCAGTTATGCATATTCTTTAAATATCACTTCCTCCCCACCCAAACCAAATAAATATGACAAACTGAACAAAAACTGCCAAAAAAGTTCTCAAATATTTGTTAAAATCTTTTCCATCAAAATTTTCAATAAAAAATTGTTGAAAACTTAAAATATGGAAAAATTTGATCCAGCTAAGCTAGGTATTAAAAAAATCTATAAAAGTCCCTGTCCTAAAGAGTTTAGTTACACTCTGAAAGACAAGACCTTAGCAGGTGGATGAGATAAAGATATATTCCAACATGAGAAGAGGGGAAGGCTGAGTAATAAAATGAACAATGCAATTCTTATCTGATCAGGAGCAGTAACATGGTCACCGTCTCCAAACTGTTACTAATTTTTTTTCATATTGTCTCCCTATTCTTCTATTAAGTGTAGAGCTGTGTGACATACTCAAGTTGACTTTCAAATCCAGACCTGAATTTTGAATACTTTTGCATGACATGTGAATCATGAACATCAGTCCATTCTTTTGAAAATTCAATGAATAAAAGCTGAGGTTGCTCACCAATTTTGGAATTCCAGTGAACTTTCCTCATACTCACTGGCCTACTTTGTTCTCCCCATTCCTTCTGATCCAATAAGCCCTCGGAATCTTCTTGCTATTATCTAATATTAAAGGGGCTTTCTGGGATTTGTTAGATGGGGTAAAATGGGGTTAGGAAAGGAGCAGGGGTGGCGGAAACATCTGTAAGTAGTTGTGGATCAGTTTAGAGATCTAAGAAAACGTACAGGAATTAGTTCAGTTCCAGTCCCCACAAGCCAACTGAATTCACAATCCCCTTGATAAATGTTATCTTGTTGGGTTCACACAACCCTGCTTGATTCCCATTTTAAATTAGATACACTAAAACATATACATCCCCAGCCCAAACACACCCCTATCTAAAATAAGATAACTCTGACTGCCATATGTTGCTGTCATACTTGACATTGCCAATATTATCCCCTAGGTCACATCACAGTGTGTCAGTAGCATGGACTATCAAGATCCACACAAGTAATGCAAAGTCATTATTTTAAACTTATACAAAATAAAGGTTTCGATAGCTAATTACCATGGGTTCTCAATACAGCCAGCCAGCCCATCTGTCAGAGGACATTTAGCAGATCAGGATGGCCGGTAGAAAAGGATGGCTCATTTTTTATTCCCAATGGCTGATTTGTAATTTGACTGAACAAGACAGTTTCAACCTTTCAAGTTCCATTAAAGTCAGTGGGAGCCAAAAGGCTAATGTTTATGCTGTCTTCAAAGAATATTAATTAATGTTTTCATCTTGTTACTTTTCTCCAAAAACTACAGAGGACAGATTTGGAAAACAATAAAATTGTGAATAAATGTACACTCATTAGAATGTGTGAGGCATAATTAGCCAATTATTATCTAGTGACTTTGAGTCCCAACATAACACACCTTATTGGGGCCTGATTTCTGGTGGACAGTATAGCTTAGCACTTTCAGGCTTCTTCAGGTTTTGCAGTTGGGTATTTGTGATGCTCCCTAGGAGTACCCAGGGTTGTGAGGCACCTCATCAGGAAGTCTTGTCTGTGCCTGCTGTGGATCAGTTCCCTGAAAACTCTAGCCTCTAGAAACACAAACAGTACCTTCAAGGCCTCCACAGGCCTCACTTTCTCTGTGTGGGTTAGCGAAAGGCACAGAACAGACCTCAATTCTTCAGAGCATCTCTTGTAGAACCCAGTCCCTGTCCACTGAACACTCACATTACCACCAAACTTGCTTGTTCCCAGAAAAACAATACACAACAGCAAAAACAACAAGGAGTCCTTGTGGCATCTTAGAGACTAACAAATGTATTTGGGCATGAGCTTTCATGGGCTATATAGTCTCTAAGGTGCCACAAGGACTCCTCGTTGGTTTTGCTGATACAGACTAACACGTCTACCCCTCTGAAACCAGTACACAACAGCTTATAAGATTCAACTCGGGATCACCACTTTACTAAACACCACAGCAATTAGATATATGTATAGTGAAAATAAGAATAAGTTTATTATCATAACACAGAGATTCAAGTGATAGTGAGGATATTGGAAACAAATGGTTACATATAAAACAAAACCATAATATACTTTCTAGAAATTAAACTTAGCTGACAAGTTATCCTCCTATCTAGAGAAGCTTATCTCACCAAAGTTCTCTCTAGCACTTTCAAAGAAGCATGTTTCAGACACCTCTTTCATGAAGCAACTCACTGTCCATTTATTTCTTAGGTGAAGGATGAAGGGTGTTTTCTTTGTTGTCCCCTCATCCCCCATATATTAAAGCAAACCTTTGATGTGCACCTCAAGATAGAGTTCTTCCCTTCACTCCCTGCTGTTATTTTTCTCCCTCTCTGTTCAGATTGGGGAGAAGCTACCCGTTGTGAACCACACAATACTTAGTTAATATGTAAACAGACAGATATATGTTTCTTGTCTAAAACAAAACTTGTATTTTTACCTTTGCTGGTGACCAGCCCCTGGACACAGACCTCAATAACTGAATTTTCAGTGTATATACATAACTCCTTACACAACATTCATACATGCATTTCATAATATCAATGATCAGAATAATACTGCCTTTTATTTGAGACCTCACATGACACGCTTTGGTTACTGAGAACGTGCATACCAGACCCAGGAGATCCCTGTAACTCCTATGTACCCTTTGTGTGCCCCTTGCCAGTTGGCAGTAAGAGATTCCTGTATCACATTACTGAAACACTGGGGCACCCAATATCGCTAGCCACTTTGGGCTAGATTCACAAAGAAACATAGATATGAGACACTGAGCATCCTATCATCTAACTTTTAGGCACCTATAAAAATCACTGGGATACATGAACCTTAAGTTCAACACCTATGCTCTCCTTATACAATGAATGGGGAGAGATAGATGACTCAGAAGAGAATTCACAAAAGTCACCATGCTAGGAGACTCCTCATCTAAGCTAGCCAATGGGAGATACTAAGGCCAGGGATGTGTGCTAAGCCCAGCCTCTCTCAGGGAGTTTGGCACCTAAGTCTTGGCTGTAGGAGGCACCTTCCTCTGCTTGGGATTCTCAGCTACAAACTTTCTTTTGGAGTTGGGCACCAAAACAATTTTTTCAAGAAGCCATGAACAGGTGAAGATGATGCTGGGAGGAGGAGGAGGACCTCCTTTGTAACTTTTAGCCCAGTGGTTAGAGTACACAGCTAGGATGTGGGAGACCCCCCAGTTCAAGTCTCCTCTTTTTCTGAGGGGAAGGGATTTGATCAGGAATCTGTCATCTCTCAGGTGATTTCTCTAACCAGAGGAATGTGCGATATTCTATGTCGGACTCCCTCAGATGCTCTTGTTGAAGCTATTCCACTGTGGCTAAATCATGGAAGTTATTGGAGCTTGGGGAATGGAACCTGGGTCCCCCAGCTCTCAGGTGAATGCTCTTAACACCAGGCAACAGTATCATTCTCATGTTTGCTCTCTCTCTGGCCCGATGAGGACAAAGAATCATGAGGTGGGTGGGAACTTCAAGCAGGCATCTCCAACATCCCTAACCACTAGCTAAAAGTTGTAACAGTGGTCTTCCTCCTTGTTTTCTGTAAGGCCACCTAATAAAGGCCCAAGCTCTGTGCATGTTTACTGATTCAGGGTTTGCATTTGAATGAGGTGGAGGAATGCCTATCGTCCCCCAGCTCATGCACCGCTCTGGAGCTTAGGCAATCTGGAAATCTAGCGTGGGGCTGCAGTTTGCATGTGCACAAGCAGAAACCCAGATGCCTAAGGGACTATTTACTGCAAAAAATCTAGGTGCCGAGTGAGTTCAGGTACCTACAGGGTTCAATGGCAACTGAGAGGGGGTTTTGTGATTCTGGAATTTAGGCTCAGAAAGTGACAGTTAGGATCTTAAGTCCTGTGAATCTAGCCTTTGTGTTTTCCCAACATCATCTTTCTAAATAAGACTTTAGCCATGCCCTGGTTTCTGCAAAAACATCCTTCCTGGAGTATGCAATATTGCTGACTGCACAGCATGCCCTGCACCACTGTGCTCAGGAAGTTTAAGCAGCATTACAAATGGATCCTCTGTCCTTTCCATTTATGGAAGGGATTGCTAAAACCAGAGAGGCTACTCTAGCCATTAGCCTGGATGAGGATACTAGATACTCAGATAAAGTACTTGGCATGAGATTTATATCATAAAGTCTGATCTTCAGAATGTGGGAGAAGAGCAGAAAAAGTCAACATGCAAGCAGCATTTGATTGGAAAGATGTGCAGTCCCTTTTGACGATTTCTATCTGACTAGTATATTTTTTTATGTGAGACAGAGGAATTCCTATTCCTTTTTCTGGATTATTCTAATGCTCATAAGGAACAGATTTTGCTTTACTGGATTAGCAAAAAAAGGGTAAAGAAAACAACAATGGAAAAATTGAAAAAAGTGCAATGAACTTATAATGTGTCAACTTATATTATTTTGAGTACATATTTAGATGCTATTTTTATGGCTGTTTGGTGTTCCAATTGCAGAGATAGATTAAACACCAGTTAGGAAGAACAGAATTGCAAAAACAAAAATATTATGGTACAAGAAGAATGAATCAGTCAGGTAAAATTCTAGACAAAACAAAGGGGCCTTATCTCTTGTTGCTCTGAAGGTTGCTAAACTCAGGCTCTTGTAGACTACTGCAGAGATTTAATTCCTAATATGGGAACCCTCCAGAGAGAAAGTCCTGCCACTGGTCTTGGAGGGTTCATATTTATTGAACTGTAAGCACACATTACCTTTAGTATCTTACACAGGTTGAGTTAGCCTTGTCATCAATAAAAAGGAAGAAAAGGAGTACATGTGGCACCTTAGAGACTAACAAATTTATTTGAGCATAAGCTTTCATGAGCTACAGCTCACTTGATCGGATGCTTTCGGTGGAAAATACAGTGGGGAGATTTAGATACACACACAGAGAACATGAAACACTGGGTTTATCATACACACTGTAAGGAGAGTGATCACTTAAGATGAGCTATTACAGCAGGAAGGAGGGGGGAAGGAGGAAAACCTTTTGTGGTGAGAATCAAGATGGGCCATTTCCAGCAGTTAACAAGAACGTCTGAGGAACAGTGAGGCGTGGGGTGGGGGGAGAAATAACATGGGGAAATAGTCTTACTTTATGTAATGACCCATCCACTCCCAGTCTCTATTTAAGCCTAAATTAATTGTATCCAGTTTGCAAATTAATTCCAATTCAGCAGTCTCTCATTGGAGTCTGTTTTTGAAGTTTTTTTGTTGAAGGATAGCCACTCTCAGGTCTGTAATCGTGTGACCAGAGAGATTGAAGTGTTCTCCGAGTGGTTTTTGAATGTTATAATTCTTGACGTCTGATTTGTGTCCATTCATTCTTTTACGTAGAGACTGTCCAGTTTGACCAATGTACATGGCAGAGGGGCATTGCTGGCACATGATGGCATATATCACATTGGTAGATGCGCAGGTGAATGAGCCTCTGATAGTGTGGCTGATGTGATTAGGCCCTATGATGGTGTCCCCTGAATAGATATGTGGACAGAGTTGGCAACGGGCTTTGTTGCAAGGATAGGTTCCTGGGTTAGTGGTTCTGTTGTGTGGTGTCTGGTTGCTGGTGAGTATTTGCTTCAGGTTGGGGGGCTGTCTGTAAGCAAGGACTGGCCTGTCTCCCAAGATCTGTGAAGGTGATGGGTCGTCCTTCAGGATAGGTTGTAGATCCTTGATGATGCATTGGAGAGGTTTTAGTTGGGGGCTGAAGGTGATGGCTAGTGGCGTTCTGTTATTTTCTTTGTTGGGCCTGTCCTGTAGTAGGTGACTTCTGGGTACTCTTCTGGCTTTGTCAATCTGTTTCTTCACTTCAGCAGGTGGGTATTGTAGTTGTAAGAATGCATGATAGAGATCTTGTAGGTGTTTGTCTCTGTCTGAGGGGTTGGAGCAAATGCGGTTATATCGTAGAGCTTGGCTGTAGACAATGGATCGTGTGGTGTGATCTGGATGAAAGCTAGAGGCATGTAGGTAAGAATAGTCAGTAGGTTTCCGATATAGGGTGGTGTTTATGTGACCATCGCTTATTAGCACCGTAGTGTCCAGGAAGTGGATCTCTTGTGTGAACTGGTCCAGGCTGACGTTGATGGTGGGATGGAAATTGTTGAAATCATGGTGGAATTCCTCAAGAGCTTCTTTTCCACGGGTCCAGATGATGAAGATGTCATCAATGTAGCGCAAGTAGAGTAGGGGCATTAGGGGACGAGAGCTGAGGAAGCATTATTCTAAGTCAGCCATAAAAACGTTGGCATACTGTGGGGCCATGCGGGTACCCATCGCAGTGCCGCTGATTTGAAGGTATACATTGTCCCCAAATGTGAAATAGTTATGGGTGAGGACAAAATCACAAAGTTCAGCCACCAGGTTAGCCATGACATTATCAAGGAAACTGCTCCTCATGGCTTGTAGTCCATCTTTGTGTGGAATGTTGGTGTAGAGGGCTTCTACATCCATAGTGGCTAGGATGGTGTTTTTAGGAAGATCACCAATGGACTGTAGTTTCCTCAGGAAGTCAGTGGTGTCTCGAAGATAGCTGGGAGTGCTGGTAATGAAGGGCCTGAGGAGGGAGTCTACATAGCCAGACAATCCTGCTGTCAGGGTGCCAATGCCTGAGATGATGGGGTGTCCAGGATTTCCAGGTTTATGGATCTTGGATAGCAGATAGAATACCCCAGGTCGGGGTTCCAGGGGTGTGTCTGTGCAGATTTGTTCTTGCGCTTTTTCATGGAGTTTCTTGAACAAATGCTATAGTTTCTTTTGGTAACCCTCAGTGGCATCAGAGGGTAATGGCTTGTAGAAAGTGGTGTTGGAGAGCTGCCTAGTAGCCTCTTGTTAATATTCCGACCTATTCATGATGACGACAGCACCTCCTTTGTCAGCCTTTTTGATTATGATGTCAGAGTTGTTTCTGAGGCTGTGGATGGCACTGTGTTCTGCACAGCTGAGGTTATGGGGCAAGTGATGCTGCTTTTCCACAATTTCAGCCCATGCATGTCGGCGGAAGCACTCTATGTAGAAGTCCAGTCTGTTATTTCGACCTTCAGGAGGAGTCCACCCAGAATCCTTCTTTTTGTAGTGTTGGTAGGAAGGTCCCTGTGGGTTAATACGTTGGTTAGAGGTGTGTTGGAAATATTCCTTGAGTCGGAGACTGCTGAATTGGAATTAATTTGCAAACTGGATACAATTAACTTAGGCTTAAATAGAGACTGGGAGTGGATGGGTCATTACATGAAGTAAAATTATTTCCCCATGTTATTTCTCCCCCCACCCCACCCCCCACTGTTCCTCAGACGTTCTTGTTAACTGCTGGAAATGGCCCATCTTGATTCTCACCACAAAAGGTTTTCCTCCTTCCCCCCTCCTTCCTGCTGGTAATAGCTCATCTTAAGTGATCACTCTCCTTACAGTGTGTATGATAAAACCCATTGTTTCATGTTCTCTGTGTGTGTATCTAAATCTCCCCACTGTATTTTCCACCGAATGCATCCGATGAAGTGAGCTGTAGCTCACAAAAGCTTATGCTCAAATAAATTTGCTAGTCTCTAAGGTGCCACAAGTACTCCTTCTCTTTTTTTGCGAATACAGACTAACACGGATGCTACTCTGAAACCTGTTAATAAAAAGGAAATTATCTTTTTTTTTATGTAAGCAAGAGGGTGCCTATAGAAACCATCATGCTTCCATGTGCCACATATACAAATGGAACACATGCAGCTGTGGGAAGCACATGCTGTAAAGTCCCAATCTAGCAAAATGCTTATGAATGTCTTGGGGTGCAAAGCTCTCTGTAAATGGGGGATGGAGGGATAAGAGGTGGACTAAGAACTACTGAGACTCATCAGGGAGGGCTAGCTGGATCCAGGATAAGAAGGGGCATCCCGGCAGTTCCTACTGCCATACCTAATTGGCTGGTGCTGGTACTCTGTGCTCCGGTCCCTCTCAGCAGTTGGCACCCAGTGCATCAACCCCTCGCTACCTTCCACCCACATGCTGGCACCCTATTCCCCACCTCACCCTGTCAGCTGGTGCACTTGCTTCTTCCAAGTGTCTCAGTTGGGACTCTGTTGTCTGGAAGAAGGGGAGGGGAGGGGAGAGCTGTTCCTACTTGCTCCCTGGTGGCAGGCCCAATCTCTTGCACATCAGCGGCTGCCCTAGCCCAGCCTCAAGATCCCACTCTCTCATCTGCTCTTCTCCCGTCCCCCATGTGTGGAAAAATAGTCAGGTCCCCCTTCGGCCTCTGCAAGATATTGTGGGGGCAGAAAACATTTGGAGAGTGGAAACATACATCAATCCACCAATATTTCCATTGTGGAGGTGCTAACCCCCTCATCCCACCAATTCCACTGTCCCAGAATGTTCAACTTAAGCATGTGAATTGTCTGAAAGACTGACATACTTCACTGGATCAGGACTTACAAGTAAAAACAAAGGCATAGAATGCAGTACTCCCAGGCAGATGAGTTGTCCCACAGATGAATCAAAGAAAAGTTCTCTGTTTTAAATTGTGTGTGTGTGTGTGCGTGCGTGCATGCACACATGCGGGGGAGACTTAGACACTCAAGGTACATTTTCTAAATAAGCTGGATGAATCACTCTTAAATTATGACAACTGTACACAAAAAGCAAAATTCAGTTTTCTCTGCCTCAAAGGAAAGTCACAATGCAGTGCATGCAGAATAGAAGCCCTTCAACTCTTCATTCATCAGTGTTGCATGGATTTAGAAAAGCCCTCTCAAACGTAAGGGGACTTTTGTCATAGAGGCTTAGTAAGGTACGACTGCAATGAAAAGACAAGTTGTGATTGGCAAACATGTCTGTTGACTGTGGGAAATTGTTTAACCCTGTAGATTACTTTAGTACAAGACATAGGGTTGGAAACACTAAATGCCAACAATAAAGAAAGTCCTGAATGTACTTTGCAAAATGTAGTTTGCAAAACTTCTGGAGGAGGAAATATCAGTAATGACTGGCAGGGCAACAAAGGAAAACAAGCTAACTGGAAAGATGCCATTGTTAAGATAATGGTTCTGTAGGATGTTGAAAACTGATCCCAAGGACAAATCTGACCTTTGAGATGTTGCTGTTAACTGATGTTTCATACCCTGTTGACAGGAAAGTGGTTGCCACAGAAATATAATGCAGTAGTCTGAATTTAATAAAAATGACACATTATTCAATACGCATTATTATAGTCACTATTTTTTTCTATCTATTCTGACTATTGAATTTACTACTTGTATTATGATAACTGGGCCTACCAATTTATCCTAATTGTGAGTTCAACTGTGAAAAGTGAGTGAAAGTTCATAAAATGTCACAATAACCTACAACAATAGATGTTGATGAAGAAAGGTGCAAAAGGGAGTCAAAGCCTATATCAGTACAAGCAAAAAGGTCTGCTGATATAACTTGAGGGCTATTTTAAGGTTATGCCTGGTAAAAAAGATAAGTAGGAGATCATAAATCAGTGAACCAAAATTGGTGTATTGCAAATTAGGACTAATTGATGGACAAAAAAAATGAAGGGACGGGCCATTATACACTTCACTCTTTTTGGGGGTCATTAAAAGAAGAGAGTTTGTGGGGAAATGCTGGCCGTTGCTATGAAGGCAGACTGAAAGAACAGGTAGGAACATCACGGCTGCCCTCCCAATCATCTCCTGGGATCCAGCATGACACTATTGTCCTTCATCATCATAATCCTGAGAGATGTCTTGACCAGACCAGGCCAGAGAGAGGGACACAGATAACATCACTGTCTCTACTGGCTCCGGCTGAATTCTGACCACCAGCTGGGATGGGACTCTTTGTCACTTCTCACACTCCCTCCACACTCCCGGGTGTCCTTTCTCTTCCCCACCTTATTTCTTCTCGTTTTCTTTTTTTGTTCCATCTAATAAGAGTCTGGCTTAGCCAGCCAAAATCTACCTTTTGCAACACTACCATAAGCTTGTGATGAGAAAGGATGCTAAAAGCAATACCCTAAACAGCCCGATGTTGGTACAAGTTTGCTAGGTCTCAGAGTGACTGAGAAAACCATACGTCATACTTGTATTTTTCCAGCATTGAGGATGCAAGTGAAAGTTAACACCAGAGGCAGAAGCTGCATTTTCTATCTGTGCTGTTCTCTTCTTTCCCCTTTTGTGTGTGTTGCTTGTTTTGCCTTTTAGGAAACAGGATTGGACCGTAACAACATCAATAACAATGGCTCCAGCCAATTTCAATTAACTGTTTTTCTTCCCCCCTTCAACCTCAATAGCATCTCAGGGTATGTACACACTGATATAAAAAAAAAAAAAACCATGGCACCAGATCAGCTGATTCAGGCTTGTGGTGCTTGGGCTGCGTGGCTGCCTGCACTCCAGCATGAGCCTGAAAGTCTATACTGCAATTGCATAGCCCAGGTAGCTCCAGTCAGCTGCTCTGGGCCAACCACAGCCATGTTGCAGGTCTTTTATAGCAGTATAGACATATCCGAAGAGACTGGCAAACAAGATTTTATTTGTTTGGGGTTGGGGTTTTTTTTGTTTTCCTTCTTCTAAAGACTCTTTCCAGCTAGAAGGAAAGGGAACAAGGAATGTTGCCAAAATCAAAGCCTTACTTAATACTTTAGCTTTGAAATGCTTTCACTGTTTTTCCTTCTTTTGTTGTATTTTTAATAAAAGGTTAACAAGGATTTTAATAAAAAGAAAAGGAGTACTTGTGGCACCTTAGAGACTAACAAATTTATTAGAGCATAAGCTTTCGTGAGCTACAGCTCACTTCAGTTGCATCCGATGAAGTGAGCTGTAGCTCACGAAAGCTTATGCTCTAATAAATTTGTTAGTCTCTAAGGTGCCACAAGTACTCCTTTTCTTTTTGTGAATACAGACTAACACGGCTGCTACTCTGAAAGGATTTTAATGATAGTTTTCAAGGTACTAAGCAGGCTGAAGTCTCCGTTTACCAAACCACAAACCTTAATTAAAACTATTTAATGTTGGACAGATGTGAAGTCATGGTAAAACTTTTGACTATTTGGACTCAGTTATTTTATCTAAATTAATACAACATTTCTCCACCTAGAAACAATACTTTCAAAGACACATTATAACTTGATTTTGCTGACAACTGCGCACTTCCCTGAATTGTGACTTATAAACATGTACAAATAACATGGTCAAAACATACCATAGCATTTACGTTTTCATTCTTACATTCAGAATATTTATTATGGAGGGGCAGTACATTCCCCACAATTAAGGACACAATTCAGTTTCCATGATAAACCTGCTTGTGATCCAATCAGCACTTCCAATGAGCCTAAATAGGCTTGTTGCTGCAGTGCCTATTAGGACCATAGAGGAAACGGGATAAGCTTAAGGACCCTGGTGGCAAATGGAAGCTCCCATTCAGCCTGATTTACACTTTCAGCTTTTAACTCTACTTTAATGTTTCTTGCCTATGGAATAAACAAAACTTCAGTCTTTCATCTTAATGTATCCACAATACTTTAACAAAGCTAATGAAATAAGTAGACTGGAAAGTGGAAAACAAATAGATCCATCTTCATCTTTTTTTAAATGCCAAATTAATTTCTAAAACCTGGGAAATGAGACATTTCAGAAAATTCAGTAGGTTTCTGCTTTATGATCCCAACAGTTTCCTCCTCACTAAACAATCTTACTTACTGTAAAAATATGTAACGATTAAAAAAGATTCTACAGAAAAAGTATGAACAAACAATTCACTGTGTCTCAGCTGTGGCAATGGATTCCTGTTTGTTTTGACACTGAAAGTTTTGAATACAACACTGTGAACAAATGGAGATTCATTACTCTAGTGATTGAGAAATGATCTGCCTAAAGGATCTAACTTGGCCTACACAATGACTTCTTTCTAAGTACCATTTCTGGAAGAAACAACAACAATAATGTTAAGATGACAGTTCATAGATTCATAGACTCATAGATACTAAGGTCAGAAGGGACCATTCTGATCATCTAGTCCGACCTCCTGCACAGCGCAGGCCACAGAATCTCACCCACCCACTCCTATGAAAAACCTCACCCATGTCTGAGCTATTGAAGTCCTTAAATCATGGTTCAAAACTTCAAGGAGCAGAGAAGCCTCCCTCAAGTCAACCATGCCCCATGCTACAGAGGAAGGCGAAAAACCTCCAGGGCCTCTCCAATCTGCCCTGGAGGAAAATTCCTTCCCGACCCCAAATATGGCAATCAGCTAAACCCTGAGCATATGGGCAAGATTCACCAGCCAGATACCCAGGAAAGAATTTTCTATAGTAACTCAGATCCCATCCATCTAATATCCCATCTCAGGGGATTTGGCCTATTTACCCTGAATATTTAAAGATCAATTACTTACCAAAATCCCATTATCCCATCATACCATCTCCTCCATAAACTTATCGAGTAGAATCTTAAAGCCAGATAGATCTTTTGCCCCCACTGCTTCCCTTGGAAGGCTATTCCAAAACTTCACTCCTCTGATGGTTAAAAACCTTCGTCTGATTTCAAGTCTAAACTTCCTGGTGGCCAGTTTATACCCATTTGTTCTTGTGTCCACATTGGTGCTGAGCTGAAATAATTCCTCTCCCTCTCCTGTATTTATCCCTCTGATATATTTATAGAGAGTTCTTTGAGTAGTTCAGGGTTTACAGCACATTTGCCTTCCAATGTCTCAGCTTTAAAAAGAAAATGTCACAGGTGCCCAGGACAAAAGAACGAAGGACTATTGTTCTAAAAGCCAAAAATGTTGCAGGTCTTCCACTCCCCAGTCTCCTGAATAGCGTGGCTGAAATGCAATAAAAATTTGTACCTACTCATCACACTTTGCAAACAGTCAGTAATAAGGAAATATTGCAGTGACTACAGTTTGATCTCCTTTCAAGAGTCTCTGCAAGCAGCCAAAATCTACATGGATATTTTATTATGCAAATAAAGAATAAATTAGTATTATTTATCAGCAAGTGATATAGAATAGGCGAATTAATATGCACAATCTGATTGAGCAAATAGAACATTGTAATTTATTTTTAACCACATAAATTAGAATATGCAAAAAAGGAACAGAACAGAGTGTTTTACATAGACATCCAGGTAAATGTGAACTGTCAGTATCTACATCTCACTAGTTATGCTGAAAGAACGGAAATCTTGTACCAACTGTTGAATTCAAATGTGGATTCTTGAGAAGGAGACAGTATTTGGAAGCAATTCCTAGGTCTGAAACAACACCAACTGAGGTTAACAAAAATATATCCATTTACTTAGATGGGACTCAGGCTCCGAAGAACAATGCATTTATATTGTTGTCCCATTGTCAACCCAAGAGGCTATTCAAATTGGGAGACCCTGGGGGTGTTCCAGTTGAAAATAATATCTGGTGATAGGTATTTCTTTGATGCCATTATGTTTATTTATAAAGAATGTACAAAGTCTTTTGTCTCTGAACACAGAAGGATCCAAGAACAAATGGAGCAGTTTCTCGGCTTACACAGGCTCAAACCTCTTTAGCCAACGGACCCCAAACCATGCTCTTACGCCTTTTCCAGGCTCACACACTGTATTTACAGGCTATAGCTAGGCTTTCTTGCCCCTCTAGCTTCTTGTCTGTTCTCACAGCCTGCACATCCATAGACCTGGTCACAATAACAAGTGGAAAACTGGAGTTAGTTTCTGAGAAGACCCTATTTGGCTTTGGTTTAGGTGTGGCCCCTTAACTGTCTCTTACAATCATCTCAATGGGGTACTTGTTCACACATCAGCTTGAATGAGGTTCTAACTCAAACCATAAAAAATGTTTCATCTAGCTCTTAACACCCTATGCCCACCTCATTGATTTGATAAGGCTCAAAGTGGTAACACCGAATAACCCATCCCAAACAGGAAAAAAAAATTACAAAGGATACAAGTTTCACATATGTACAGTATATTTCTGTCAGGAGAGTTCACATCACCAACATGAAATAATTTTATTCCTAACCAAATCTCTCTGGGTCTTTTCTCTCCTTGTATTTTTTTTTCTGTGTGTCCTGAAATGTGTCTAGTATTTCAGAGGAACTTGCTGGCTGTGACAGTTCCAGCCCATTCTGTTCAACTAGGGGACTCATTACTTTCACAACTTTCCCAGCCTTAGATTCAGAGAGCAGCCATGCTGAAATCCTGTCCCCCTGATACCACCTTAGATGGTCCTCACAGAAAACGTCAACCCAATTTACACTGCTTCACTGATTTGGGTCAATACTGTACAGGTTCCCTCCCAAGGTTTACCGAGTTTAAGGCTCCTACCCTCCACTTTTCTAGGATTATGGAACCCAGACCAGGTCCCCTCTTTTAAGAATCTCCCCCATATGACCTTATATCATACTGCCTTTTCATTTGGTCAGAGGCTAACCTCAGATTTTTCACTAGCAATTTTGGTTGTAGGATTTCTAGATAGTCCAAATAGTTTGAATCCCTTTGTTCCTCTTCAGGAACTCCGTGCAAGTGGTTTCCTGGGGTCCTTAGTTCACACCCAAACACAAGGAGTGCTGGGGTACACTTAATACTCTCATTGAGTGCTATTCTATAAACCTGAAAGGGATATACTGGTCCAAGTGCCTTTAATGTTGTTCTACAAAGGCAGCCAACTAAACCTTTGGCGTCCTATTGAAATTTTCTAATCCCATCAGACTGTGGATGTCCTGGGGTGCTGCACGTTTGTGTGCCCCGAGAATCTCACAAATCTGTTGAAACACTTTGGATTCAAAGTTTCTGCCTTGATCTTTGTGTAACTCATCCAGAACCACAAATCTGATGAAGAATTCAATTCACTATGATTTCAGGCACTGTCACAGCCTTTTGATTCCTTATTGGGTAAGCTTCAGGCCATTTGGTGAAGGAGTCACTACCAGCAAGTGTTGATTGCCATCCTCTGTCTCAGGCAAGGGCCCAAGAAGACAAATGACAATACACTTCATTAGTGCTCCCAGAAAATATTGCTTTAAAGATTCTCTCCAACTTTTGGTGGGGGAGGAGAAGCTTCTTTGAAACACACACATCATATTTCCTGCACCAATCTTCTACATCCTGCCTGCATTTTAACCAGTAAAAATTCTGCCCTCACTTGACTAAAGTTTTTGCAACCCCAAGATGGCCAGCAGTTTTAAGATCATGCCATAACCTCGGGTCTCCTTTTTCAATGTAGCCAGTATCTATATCCATCAATTGCTGGTTTCTCCCCCCGTAAAATTTCATCTTTAAATTAAAATCTAAGAGGCCACAAGTACTCCTTTTCTTTTTAAATTCCAAGTTTCTCCATTGTAACTAGAAAGCTTTTACTATAGTGTGATGAGGGGACACTACATTCCAGGTTGTCTGCATTTGCCAGTTGCTTTTCCAATTACACATTAACCTAATCTCAGGATCCTCTCTCTGGGAAGTTTTTAGTTGGCCTGGGATCCCTTCCTGCAACCCAATCCCCATTGTTCCAGTGTATGAACCAAGAACATGAGCATTTCTGTGAATTAGAGAAAGAGAGGCACACCCATCCCTATGAACAACTAATTGCTTGATCTCCCACTTCAGGCTGTGTTTTCAATTAATCTCCCAAGAAGGCCATCTGGACTGGCAAAAACATTACCATACTTATGGCCAGGCCTGGTCTGTACTTGTGAAATCATAGCACTGCAGTTTCTCCAACCATCTGGAAAGCTGAGCCTCAGAATTTCTGAATTTTAAAAAAGTCACTGCAGGGAAGCATGGTCTGTCCTGACCACTTTCTTCCTTCCCTATAAATAGTGATGACAATATTCTGTAAATGTAATCACTGCTAGCTGTTCCTTTGGATGGTACAATCATTTGTCTCAGGAGAAGTAAGACTTTTGTTATAATAAGCTACTACACTCTCAAGTCCCTTGTGTTCTTGTTCAATACTTCCTCCAAACCATAAGTACTGGCATCTTTATCCAATATCAAAGGGGTTTAGAGATGTGGCTAGGCTGAGACAGAGTAATCACCAGAGACTTTTTCAGCTCTGAAAATGCTGTGGTATACTCTGACCACTACTGCAATTGTTTTCCTTTCTCACCCAATCATCACAGTGGTTTTGCAATATTGGCAAATCCACAAATGAACCCATTCTAATAGCAGTAGAGCCCTATAAAACTCTGTATATCTGTGAATGCTGGGGAGTTGGTCAGCTCTGTACAACGAGTTTTCTTTTTGTCACTGGAAATCCCCTACTTGCTAATTGTGTACCCAAGGTAGATTACCTCTTTTTGGACCAACTCACATGTCTTTCGGTTCAGTTTCAAATTGGACCACCTTCAGTTTATCACAGACCATTTGTAAATGTTTTAGTTACTGTTCAAATGTTTTAGCCTGCACCAGGATAACATCTAGGCATAAAAGTCAGGCTGAGGGGACATACCAGGTAATATCCTCTCTATTAGCCTCTCAAATCTTCTGTTGACCTACTTACCATCCCTTGGCGAGGAGGTTACCTATACCAATGGGAGAAATCTGCCTGTTGGCATAGGTAAAGTCTACAGTGAAGCACAGCAGAAGTGTCACTGTAGCATTTCAAGTGTAGACAAGCCCCCTCTACCTGTTCTTTTCTGGTCTAATTTTCAGTGTCTTATCTCACTGCTCCCATACATCACCCACCTGGTCACAATAACTAGTTGAACCTGACGTCCACTTGGTTCAAGTTTCTGAGCAGATTCTATTAGCTATTGTTTTAGGTGTGGCCCCTTAAGATGGTTTAAAGAGACAGTTAAATAGAGGTCTTGTTCACATACCAGTTTGAATGAGGTTTTAGTTCAACTCGTAACAAGATTTCATCCAGCTCATAACAATATTCAGACCATGAAACCAAAAAGAGACAAAATTCAAAAGAAGCAGCTTCAAAGAGATTTGAGGAGTGGGTTATTTCCATTTTTAGGAGAAAACCAAGTGGTTCACACACCATATATACTTTTATAATTAATAATACACACACATACACACACAAACACACACAGAGTATACCACATTTAGTATATGTACAATTCCTGCAAAATATGGTGATGCTCAAGTATGGACACTAAATGGCAAAATCAGCTCTACTTAGATCCTTTCACTACTTCTGTTGGGTACACATGCAGCCACAGCTGCCAACAGTCACAAACTGGCCAGAACCAATCCCAGGTTTTTAAAACTCACTTGAGTGATTACAGTCTGAAGTTTTTCTTCAATGCTGGTCTCAAGCCACCAGAAACATATATGCAGAGTTCTCTTCAGAGCTGAGTCATTGCTGAGCCCATAACCCCTCCCACCCACAAAAAAAACAAAAACAAAAACACACCCTGTAGCATGGCTTCAGGCCATCATGTTAGAGATGCTCAGTTGGGAGTTCATAAAGACCTATGCCCACAGATCAACCTACCAAGCAAAAGCTGCTGACCTAATGAGCTCCTAGAGATGTTGACAAGAGAGCAGCATGTTCCACAGATTGTGTCCCTACAGAAATGTGTACCTTGAAGTCAGCTCATTGAGCTAAAGGTACTCAGCCAGTGCCCTGTCAGGGGCCATGGTTCTTAAAGCCCTGTGGTTCAGAGGTGCAGGAAAAAATTTTATAGTGGGGTGCTGAGAGCCCTTGAACCACAAAGTCTAAACCCTTATATAATGAAAATCACTGCAAGCCAAAGGGTGTGGAAGCACCCCATCACCCCTAGTTCCAGAACCTATGCTGTGGACTGGGGTTCTTGGAGCCAGTACATTCCAACCCACCACGCAATGATGTGTTAATCTCCAGAACTCAAAGCTCAACTGCGACAGAGGATCTGGAATCTGACTGGTGGAACTCTGGGTCATAGAATCATAGAATATTAGGGTCCTGGGAGAGACCTCAGGAGGTCATTTAGTCCAACCCCCTGCTCAAAGCAGGACTAACACCAACTAAATCACCCCAGCCAGAGCTTTGTTAAGCCGGCCTTAAAAACCTCTAAGGATGGAGATTCCACCACTTCCCTAGGTAACCCATTCCAGTGCTTCACCACCCTCCTAGTGAAATAGTGTTTCCTAATATCCAACCTAGACCTCCCCCACTGCAACTTGAGACCATTGCTCCTTCGTCTGTCATCTGCCACCACCGAGAACAGCCGAGCTCCATCCTCTTTGGAACCCCTCTTTAGGTAGTTGAAGGCTGCTATCAAATCCCCCCTCACTCTTCTCTTTGGCAGTCTAAACAAGCCCAGTTCCCTTAGCCTCTCCTTGTAAGTCATGTGCCCCCGCCCCTAACCATTTTTGTTGCCCTCCGCTGGACTCTCTCCAATTTGTCCACATCCTTTCTGTAGTGGGGGGCCCGAAACTGGACACAATACTCCAGATGTGGCCTCAGTAGTGCCAAATAAAGGGGAATAATCACTTCCCTCAATCTGCTGGCAATGCTCCTACTAATGCAGCCCAATATGCCATTAGCCTTCTTGGCAACAAGGGCACACTGCTGACTCATACCCAGCTTCTCATCCACTGTAATACCCAGGTCCTTTTCTGCAGAACTGCTGTTTAACCAGTCGGTCCCCAGCCTGTAGTGGTGCATGGGATTTTTTCGTCCCAAGTGCAGGACTCTGCACTTATCCTTGTTGAACCTCAACAGATTTGAGCCCAATGATCCAATTTGTCTAGGTCACTCTGGACCCTATCCCTGCCCTCCAGTGTATCTACCTCTCCACCCATCTTAGTGTCATCTGCAAACTTGCTGAGCGTGCACTCCATCCCATAATCCAGATAATTAATAAAGATGTTGAACAAAATCACCCCAGGACCGAGCCCTGGGGTACTCCATTTGATACTGGCTGCCAACTAGACATGGAGCCATTGATCACTACCCATTGAGCCTGACAATCTAGCCAGCTTTCTATCCACTTTATAGTCAATTCATCCAATCCACTCATTTTTAACTTGCTGGCAAGAATACTCTGGGAGACTGCATCAAAAGCTTTGCTAAAATCATGTCCACCGCTTTCCCCATATCCACAGAGCCAGTTATCTCATCATAGAAAGCAATGGTCAGGCATGTGTTGCCCTTGGTGAATCCATGTTGACTGTTTCTGATCACTTTCCTCTCCTCCAAGTGCTTCAACATGGTTTCCTTGAGGACCTACTCTATGATTTTTCCAGGGACTGAGGTGAGGCTGAATGGTTTGTAGTTATCTGGGTTCTCCTTCTTCCCTTTTTTAAAGATGGGCACTATATTTGCCTTTTCCCAATTGTCCGGGACCTCCCCCAATTTCCACAAGTTTTCAAAGATAATGGCCAATGGCTCTGCAATCACATGAGCCTATTCCCTCAGCACCCTCGGATGCATTGGATCTGGACCCATGGACTTGTCCATGTCCAGCTTTTCTAAATAGTCCTTAATGTGTCCTTTCACCACTGAGGGCTGCTCACCTCCTCCCCATACTGTGTTGCCAAGGACAGCAGTGTGGGAGCTGACCTTCTCTGTGAAGACCGAGGCAAAAAAAGCATTGAGTACTTCAGCTTTTTCCACATCATCTGTCACTAGGTTGCCTCCCCCATTCATTAAGGGTCCCACACTTAAGGGACCCCATTCATTAAAGGTCCTGATTGGTTCCCTGCTTCTATTTAAACCAAGCAGAGGAACTGGGTTCTGCCTGTGCTATCTGTTCCTATTGCCTGACTCTGATCTGGTAACCTGACTCTGTCTGTTTCCTGATGCTTTGGCTGCCCTTTGGAACTGTCTCAGACTATGATCTCCTGGTATGCTGACCTGGCCTGCCTCCTGACTTCCAACTGCTGTTCTGATCACTAGGCCTGATTGCCCATGTCTTTGTCATGATGTGGCTTCAAAGACCTGGACCTTAACATTAAAGTGAGGTATTGAACCAGTGAGCTCACAGAGGTGTATGCTAGAGTTAATGAGCCAGTGAGCTCAGAAAGGGTTCTTTTATCATAACCCCAGCAAGCTGGAGGTGCTGAGCCAGTGAATTCGCAAAGGCCTGTAATTTAATACCACCCAAAAAAAATAGAGACATGGAGCCAGAAGCATCCCAAGGGCTGCATTAGGAGATGCCATTAAATACATCAAAAGTAATTTGGTTCATCCATCACATCTAGTATCAAACTTATTTGGAATTTTCTATATTAGTCTAAAACACATGAAACTTAATTTGTTTTTATCCTTACTGACTGTGCCTATTATTTGCTAGCAAATATGGTTATCCCATATTTTATGGTTATTGTAAAGTATTCTGTGATTGACAAACTGTTGTACTGCCAGTTCTCCAACACTATGATTGTCAGTATTTACTCAGTTTCACCTATTTTAGTAAGTGTATATCAGCTCTAATATCCAAAATACTTGTGAGTTTCTGAATCTACAAACAAGCAAATCTATGTTTCCATAAAGTTTTGATGTGCTAAACTGTGATATAGTTCCAATCTGCCATAGCTTTTCTAACACAGCTTTCCTTAATTCTGTTAACACAGTTCTGCATTATTTATGCTCCTCACCTAGCAATAACACTGTATGTACAGGTTGTACTCTAATCAAATTAGCTTCATTGTTTACTGTGGCATTAGACATGAGGCCAGGCCCCCTGTTACTGGCTTGGCAGCAAAACTTTATGGATTTGGCTAGTGGTTAGAGCAGGGGTCTGGAAGTCAGGAGTTCTGCATTCTGTTTGTGTGTTCTCAGGGTCAAATCAATTAGTCTCACTGTGTGTTAGATTTCCCATCTCTAAATTGGGACTAATAACTTGCCCACCTTTGTAAAGGGCTTTGAGGTCCTCTGATGAAAGAAGGTCTTTATGTGCAAAGTGTTGTTAGTAGTAAGAATAAACTTAGTTCATGTGAGTAACAAATGTCCCATAATCCTTGCATCAGCTTGTGCTTATCTAGTATTTAATTGGCATGCAAAGTAAAAACCATGGCACCAATTCATTAGTTGTAACAGTGGCTGATGACGGTCCAATCTCTTCTCTTGGAGCTAAATTGAAGTAAACAATTTAAAATCACCACAAGCCCTCTTGGACATTCAATTAGTAATAAGACACTAAGCATCATCTGTCCATCATCACAATCCAGGCAGCTGTCTACAATTAAACTTTTAAACAGACCTAAGTAAAATCTCATTGCGGTACATACACATTATGCCATCATTAGCACACTTGCTCCACACTAATGTAATAACTAAGCATAAATTAGCATACTTTGTAGGAATTAGTAGTTTTCCTTCTATCTATCAGTGCTGTTTAGGCAGTTATAGGCTGTTGTGCACAAAGTCATACAACAGCACATTAAACATGGCGCGCCATAGGGAGCAATCAACGTTGGTGAAGTCGGGCCAGATTTTTAAAAGAGTTCACAACCAATATTTTCAAGCATGAAGCACCCATTGGTCCAGATTTTTAAAAGGGGGGTGGGTAGTCCTTAATTCTCATTTAGGGACTTTAAAAGGACCAGATTTTCAAAAGTATTCAGCATCCAATGAGCTGTTTTGAAATTCTGGTTCTTAGTGAGCTTTATACAAACTTTCTGGTAATCCTGTAAATAACAAATTGTGTAGATATGATGAAACAGATTCAGAGTCAGATCCTCAGCTAGTGTTAATTCTCTGTGTTCCACAGAAATCAATACAGCTATGTTGATTTACACCAGCTGAGGATTTGGCTTTCAAATTCCATTCTGTAACAGAAGGTTTATAATGTACAACTTACTTCTTCACCATATTTCCAACTAGATCATATACTCACCTGCCACACTAGTAATGCAGCCAACGTAGTGACGTTTAGTTGGTCCTAATGTACCTAAGGTGATCCAGGTATTTACTAAATTAAGAAAAAATATGGGTAAATCCTGAGCTTTTTACTCACTTTATTCATACCTTATTCATGTAAAACATCCATTCACTTAAATGAGAGAAGAAGACAGTAAGAACTCAGGATTTGGTCTACATTTCATATTACAATAGGGTTGATACACAAATGAAGACAATGCAGAAATCTAAAATTCTTAAAAAGAGCATACTGAATGGCAAATATACAATTATTATACAATGAGGAGGGTGGTCCAGATTATTAATAATAAGCCCAAAGAGACAACTCAAAAGAGAAAAATTATTAATACATAATCAAGATAGATGAACATCTGGCCAAAAAGGGGGGGGGGCGGGAGGAGGGAGATGAACTCTTTTTACTTGGTTCCATTTTCCAGGGTTTAAAATGACACCTTTTAATTCTTTTTTCAATTTTTCTAAAATCAAAGTTGTAATTCTAACAACTAATCTTAAATGTTATCAAAGTGATCATCAAAAAGTTTTATTTTCCAAAAAACAGGGTTTCAGTAAGTTGTTTTATCAAACAGTGGGTATTTTGTTACTAAAAATATATCAGTGATCATTTTAATATTTTCAATGGAATTTTGATAAATATATTAAGAAAAATATTGCAAAAATAACTTTTTGTTTTTTTTTTTCATTTTCATAGAAAGAAATCTTCAACCAAAAAAACCCCAAACTGACACTCTGTGTTTGAAAATTTCCACCAGCTTTAATAGGTTAGTAATTAAACAGCTCACTGTAATTGTACTTGCTATTCAGAAGTACTACCAAAATCAGTTACAATTAATCACATATAGGTCCTTTATTCTAGAAAACATGGGAGAGTGTCAGTGAATTACTTAGAAAATACTTGTACATAATGTGGTGATGGAATATGCTTCCATCTTTTCCCAACTGCAGAAGATAATAAATAAGCCTGGAGTGATGAAAACCACTTTATAGCTATGGCTGCAGTGGAGCTGCACTTCCGCAATAACACACTAATTCCCACAACCTTAACTCTGCCCCTGAATAGACAACAAAACCAAAACCCCTTTCTTCAGCAGTAGGGAGCATAAACAGTGCTCCATTATACTGAACAGTCTTTGTGAAGTGCAATGCAGATTTTCTAATGCTTGTGGCAGGATTTGGATTGGCTGCAGAACACCAGAAAAAAATAAATTTTGATTTGTACTCCATCAGAGATTCTTGGTGTTTTTCATTAACAGAAAAGCAATTTTAGTTCTAACCTAGAGAAAATGGATTTAAATACTGCAATAAGTTTCCAAGATGACTTTTTTTTAAAAAACCCATTTTATGAACTGCTCCACTCTGCAATAGATCTTCAGGCTCCCCACTACTTAACACAGTGCTCAGTGATTTCAGCTCTTAGTGATTTTAGCTTGTAGTAGTGGGAGCCTCAGTGCTGGTGCACCATAAGGGCAAAGTGAATTCAGCTCAGCACCTGTAGCTAGACTCCTAATAGACACAAAATTAGCTCTGATGTTCCACAGTGGAGAAACAAGGGTGCAATTGATGTTTCAAGCCCACAACACCAAGTACTAATACCTGTCTCCAGCCTCTCTCAGTTCACAGAGTTTTGGAACCCATGTCCCTTGCCTAGCGAGTGCTATTTAGTTGATGGCGAGTCCCTCCATTATAACAAAAGGCCAAGTACAGTTCCACTGTCCTTGATTCCCATAATCAGGATAATAATTTATTCTTCCGCCCCAATAACAGAGACACTGGGGATCCCACAGCAGCCAAAGTGACTATTTGGGCAGCTATGGGTTCATTCTAGGCGGGGTGGGTGTGCCTATACAAATGAGATCAGCCCCTGAAGTTCTTTTCCACAACTTGCCACACCTCACCACCAGATGTCAGGGTGGAGCTCATCCTGACTCTGCTTACATATACATTAGAGCCAGCAGAAACTTTGCTGGAGGCAAGTGAAATGTGTGATCTCTATGTAAATATGTTTTCAAAATATCACAGGGGTATTGTGAAGTTTCATGAGTTGTCTGTAAAGTACTTTGTGATCCTCAGATGATAGGCAATATATAAATCTGAACTAAACTCTTCCAAGGGAAAAAAACCCTAATGCATGTAAATGTTACAAACAAATGTAAGCATCTGAAGCATTATTATATTTTTAAAAATCAATTATAATTTCCATATTTTAGTGTGCAATATTTGGCCTTGATTCAGCAAAGCACTTGCGTATGTGCTTAACCCCAAGCATATGAGTAGTCCCATTGATTTCAATGAGATTCTTTACTTGCTTAAAATTAGGCATCTGCTTCAGTGTTTTGCTGGATCCAGGCCTCATTCCGTTAGAAACTTAAATTTCAGCTAGGTCAAGATATTTTCAAAATACACAATGTCAATGTGTAAAAAAGGGACTTATTTTGTAAGGTACGTACATTTTAAAAAGAAACAGTACAACCCCCATCCTCCTCCCAACACATATCATATAGCTTCATATTTCCACTTTAAAGAGATTTTCCCCCCTTACCATAACTGTTCCAATTACAAAACCCTCATTTTCTCATATAACTTAATTCTTTATTACTACCCCTACCCCTCTATCCTGACTTTCTTGCTGGGCATGGGTAATTCCTGTTTTCATTTATAACTCTCTGTAATTTAAACCCTTGTTTGTCATTCTTTGGCCGGTTTCTATACAACAATGTTATCTGCTCCATGTCAGTTTCACTGGAACAGATTCTCCTCCACGTGAAATGATCTTGATTTTGATTTATGGTACACCCTCCCCATTCTTAGTCATGACGAAAATTAGCCTGGTCAAGATGGATATTTTCTCTGCAGGAGCCTCCTCTTTTGCATGCATATATATTATTATCCAGATTGTCTTTACAGACTTTTTTTATTTTATTTGCCCTTGTTGCAAAATTTTGTAGACTTTATGCCAATTTGGTATTGGAACAGTCATGTTTCTTGGGAACCACAAAAGCCCACAATTCCATTGTATTTTTAGTATCTTGTAAATCATAATCACACATTAATATCACAGCTGTGACAGTAGATTCATGGACCACATATCATAATTAAATATGCAAGCCAGCTCATGTCTGGAAACATTGCTACTATTACTTCAGTTATAATGAGATTACCAAATACATCAAAACTTTTACAAGGTGGACCAGTGCCAATTCAGCTATAAGAAAAGGAGTACTTGTAGCACCTTCGAGACTAACAAATTTATTTGAGCATAAGCTTTCGTGAGCTACAGCTCACTTCATCGGATGCATTCCACCAAATGCATCCGATGAAGTGAGCTGTAGCTCACGAAAGCTTATGCTCCAATAAATTTGTTAGTCTCTAAGGTGCCACAAGTACTCCTTTTCTTTTTGCGAATACAGGAAAAAGAAAAGAAAAGGAGTACTTGTAGCACCTTAGAGACTAACAAATTTATTTGAGCATAAGCTTTCGTGAGCTACAGCTCACTTCATTGGATGCATGCTATAGTTTTCAGTCGGGGGGGGGGAAAGCAAAATTAAATAATTTCATTCAAAAATGTTCAATACTTAACTGTAGCAGTGTTTAGAACTATATGGTCATCTTTTTCTCCAAGCCATGCTGCAATAGCCTTGCTTTGTTATTCACAATTCTTTGGTTTCATGTACGGTATACAGTAACTCCTCGCTTACCATTATAGTTATAAGAAAAGGAGTACTTGTGGCACCTTAGAGACTAACAAATTTATTAGAGCATAAGCTTTCATGAGCTACAGCTCAATTCATCAGATGCAAGTGAGCTGTAGCTCACGAAAGCTTATGCTCTAATAAATTTGTTAGTCTCTAAGGTGCCACGAGTACTCCTTTTCTTTTTGCGAATACAGACTAACATGGCTGCTACTCTGAAACCTGTCATTATAGTTATGTTCCTTAAAAATGCTACTTTAAGCAAAATGATGTTAAGTGAACCCACTTTTCCCCATAAGAATTAATGTAAACAGGGGGCGGAGTTAGGTTCCAGGGAAATTTTTTTCGCCAAAGACTATATTTTATACACACACATACACACACACACAGTATAAGTTTTAAACAAACAATTTAATATTGTACACAGTGATGATGATTGTGAAGCTTGATTGAGGTGGTGAAGTGAGAGGGTGGAAGAGGGTGGGATATTTTCCAGGGAATGCCTTACTGCTAAATGATGAACTAGCACTTGGCTGATCCCTCAAGGGTTAACACATTGTTGTTAATGTAGCCTCACACTCTACAAGGCAGAATGAATGGAGGGAGTGGAGAGAGACAGAGACACACACCATGTCTAAGAGATAAAAATGTGCATTGCCCCTTTAAGTACGCTGACTGCACTGTAAGTACATTGCCTTTTTAAATAGATCAGCAAGTTGAGATAGCAGCTGCTGCCAGCAAGCTCCCTCCATCCTGAGTCCTGTGGTGTCCCCCATTGCTCTGTGGAGATAAGGTGCAGGAGCGGGGGAAGGGGGCTCCCTGACATTAGCATCCCTCTTCCCCCCAACCTCTGCACAGCAAGCAGGAGGCTCCAGGGAGCAGCTCCAAGGCAGAGAGTGGGAGCAAGCACATGGTAGTGGGGGGAGGGACAGCTGAACTGCCTGGCAATTCATAGCCTGCTGGGCAGCTGTGGCATGGGGAACTTAGGGGAGCGGAGCTGATGCGGGGCAGCCGGTCCACCAGGGTTCTAAGCCCCCACCACTAGCTCCAATGGGCTGCTCTTCCTGCAAGCAATGGACAAAGCAGGCAGCTGCCAAACAACATTATAAGGGAACACTGCACAACTTTAAATGAGCATGTTCTCTAATTGATCAGCAGCTTAATAAGGAAACAATGTTAACTGGGACGACTTTAAGTGAGGAGTTACTTTACTCTAAATCAGTGGTTCTCAAAGCTGGTCCGCCGCTTGGTCAGGGAAAGCCCCCGGTTTGTTTACCTGCCATGTCCGCAGGTTTGGCCGATAGCAGCTCCCACGGGCCGTGGTTCACCACTCCGGCCAATGGGGGCTGCGGGAAGGGCAGCCAGCACGTCCCTTGGCCCACATCACTTCCCGCAGCCCCCATTGGCCTGGAGCAGCGAACCACAGCCAGTGGGAGCTGCGATCAGCCAAACCTGTGGACGCGGCAGGTAAATAAACCAGTCTGGCATGGCAGGGGCTTTCCCTGAACAAATGGAGGACTGGCTTTGAGAACCACTGCTCTAAGTTATATCTCTTTGTTGTTGTGTTTTTGTTGGTTTCCAAACTGGCATCCAAACTGCTGGATCACCATGGAGTATAAGACCATTAAAAAGGTCAAATTAAGATGGGTCAATCCTGATTAGTAATTAGATGGGAGACCTTTAAGGACAAGAAGTGCTGTTGGAGGTACTTTTTCCCTCTGAGTGAGAACTAGACCCATGTGTTAACATGGGGTTAGAGGTGTCATCTGAAAATGGTAAATTGTCACAGAAAGAGCTGCTTATTCCAACACTAAATAAGGAACCTCGAATAAAGAAACAGTGTTATAGACAGTCAAATTATTCTGCCTCTGCTTCACGGTAGAAATTCTGCACTGAATCTCCCTGAGTTCCTCTCTTGCATTGCTTTCTGTTACAAATTAAAAGAAACAGTACACCTCCTTGCATGAGTTGCCACCTTCTAAATCTAAATCTTAAAACCAAGAGCTTGCCATTTGTGGTCTTTTAATATCTCATGGCACTGTTGCAAGAATAGAATTATTAATACGGATGTCTTGGTCAAATTCCAATCTGAGTAACTGAATGCACCATAGATAAATTCACCTTGAGATTTGAATTTGATACCAGGATTCTTCACTTTTTTGGCCTGTTGTGTTTCATTGCTGTGAAAAGTTGCCCCATTCCATCTCTTAGGAAGCTGTATTTCAACAGCAGTAGAAGTGATTCCAACATCAATACTTTTTAGTTTGTGAATCACTTTAAGATGAAAAGTAATAGTATGATAAATGTCCATTGATTCTTATAGTAACACCCACTTTAGGAAATGTAACTCTTGGTGCACAATACACGATGGGCAGACTCATGAATATCATGGTTATGATTATTCAGCTGAAAAGCATTTAATTACCTTAAATTTGTCCTTCTGGGCTGTTTCTCCCTACAGATAATTTACAAATTTGCTCCCATCTCCCTAACTTTAACGTAAAATGAAGCTTGATTTTAACATCTTAGCTGGGTGCTGAGCACCTGCAGCTCCTATTGCCCAATAGAAGTAATCAGTTTGTTCAAAGTTGAAATTTCATATTTCGCTCTTGCTTTATGACCTTAAACCTGCAAACAAATAAATGCTTTACTTCAAACACTATGAGTAGTCCCATTAACTTCAATGGGAGTTAAGCATATGCTTAAAGTGCTTTGATAAATAGGAATGAACTTAAATATATGCTTAAAAATAAGCATGTGAGTGCATGCTTAGAAGATCAAGGCCCTGTCATATAGCTGAGATTTTAGGACATCAGATGGTTTTGTATTCTTTTTGTCAAATAATGTCAGTTCCAGTTCACATATAAATTAGAAAGTACAAGATCCACAGGGAGTACTTGTAATGGTAAATATAAACTCAAAACAGTAGTTTGCCAAAATGGGGGGGGAGGGGGGAATCATCACAGATACACGTATGTAACCCCACTGCACTTAGGGAAACAGCCTATAGAATTTAATAGAGAATGATAAACTTCCTATAGAATATAGGATTATTATAGAACTGAATAGAGAATTTTACCCTGCTATAGAATTTTACACAAGGATTAAAACAAACAACAACAATGGAAATTATCTTATTTTCTTTCAAATTCTATAGTTTTTAAAAAATATGTTAATGGAATCTTACCAGTTTTACCCTGGCAATTTGTATAGGGCTCTTCCAAAGGGTTAATTACAATGTTAAGTTAAACTATGAACTAGTCTGAACTTTAAAATTCAAGAACATAACACCAACTCAGTGAGTGTCCCTATAAAGACTAGGTGGAAAAAATGTGAGGGATGCTCTGGTTGTATATATTTACCCTAAACACAACACACAATGAATAAGGATGAATGACTGAGCTACGTTTAATAAAAACATTTCTAAATAAAAGTGCTATTTAAATTGATTTTTTCTCAAATTACAGGAAAAACCAGTGAAGTTTGTTTTGGATTAACAGAGCTAGGATGTGAAGGTAAATACCCAGGGATGATGCAGCAGCTAAAATGATGGGATTTCTCAGAACTATGACACCTACTTCTGTGTTCAAGCTGACACAGTAGCAGCCTTTATTTTTATCCCCCATTGGCAACTGTACCACCATATCACAGCAGATCATCTGTGCAGAGATTTATTTCATGCCCCTGAGGTAAACTATTATCTCCTGTATGACACAAGTAGTGAGAAAGAAAAATCACTTGGCGGACTATAGGATCTATATGAACTATAGGCCAACTGAACTCCAGCCAAGTCACAGCTGAGGCTAAGTAGTGAAAAAGGACAAAAAGAAAAGGAGTACTTGTGGCACCTTAGAGACTAACAAATTTATCTGAGCATAAGCTTTCATGAGCTACAGCTCACAAAAGCTTATGCTCAAATAAATTTGTTAGTCTCTAAAGTGCCACAAGTACTCCTTTTCTTTTTGTGGATACAGACTAACACAGCTGCTACTCTGAAACCTGAAAAAGGACAGTACCTGTTCCGTAACTGGCATTCTTTGAGATGTGTTGCTCATGTCTATTCCACAGTAAGTGTGCGTGCTTGCCATGTGCACCAGTGCCGGAAGTTTTTCCCTTAGCAGTACCCGTAGAGGGGAGCGCTGCTGTGATGTCTGGAGTGGTGCCTCTATAGTGCACTATAAGGGGAGCCGCAAGTTCCTCCCACCCTCGGTTCCCTCTTGCCCGACCAACTCCAACAGAGAGGAAGGAGGGTGGGATATGGAATAGACATGAGCAACACATCTCGAAGAATGTCAGTTATGGAACAGGTAACTGTCCTTTCTTCTTCGAGTGCTTGCTCATGTGTATTCCACAGTAGGTGATTGCAAGCTATGTCTGATGGAAGTGGGTAGGAGTTCACAGATTCCCTGGGTGAAGCACAGCTCTACTGAAACCAGCATCATCCCTGGCATGGGAGACAATCATGTAGTGTGAGGTGAAAGTTTGAACTGAGGACCAGGTAGCGGTTCTACAAATGTCCTGAATAGCGACATGGGCCACAAAGGCAGCCTACTAAGTCTGAGCCCTTGTCGAGTGTGCCCTCATGATAGGTGGTGAGGGAACCCCTGCCAGGTTGTAGCATGTGTGGATGCACGATGTGATCCACAGGGAAAGCCTCTGGGTGGAGATCGGTTGACCTTTCATGTGCTCAGCTGAAGCAACAAATAGTTGTGAAGACCTGCAGAACGGCTTAGTCCGATCCAGATAAACAGCCAGCGCCCTGCACACATCGAGCGTATGGTGGCAGCATTCCTCATTAAAGGCATGAGGTTTGGGGCAGAGGACAGGCAGGAAGATGTCCTGGCTCATGTGGAAGGTCTGAGACCTAAGACCACCTTAAGGAGGAATGCAGGGTGTGGGCAGAGCTGAACCTTGTCCTTGTGAACGACCATGTAGGGGGGGTTGCGGTCAGAACCCTGAGCTCTGAAACCCACCGGGCTGATGTGATAGTCATGAGGAAGGCTACCTTCCATGAAAGGTGAGACCAGGAGCAGGTGGCCAGGGGCTCAAACAGGGACCCGTGAGGCGGGATAACACCAAGTTTAGATCCAACTGAAGAACGGGGGTTCTAGCATACAGAAAAGACCAGTCTAGCCCCTTGAGGAAACGCCTGGTCATGGCATGGGAGAAAACCGAGCAGCTCTGGACAGGTGGATGTAACACCAATATAGTTGCCAGGTGCACCCTGATGGAGGAAGGTGCCAGACCCTGAGTTCTAAGGTGAAGGAGGTACTCAAGGATAAGTTGGAGCAGGGTAGACCCTGGGGAAGTACCCCGCTCGCCCACCCACTTGGAGAACCTGAACCACTTCACCAGGTAGGCTCGGCACGTGGATGGCTTCCTACTTTCTAGGAGGACACACCTGACCCATTCCAAACACCTTCTGTCCTTTGCATCTAGTCACTGAGCAGCCACACTGTCAAATGGAGGGTGGTCAGACTGGGGTGGAGGACACAGCCCTCGACCTGGGAGAGTAGGTCCAGGCAGAGCGGCAACAGCCACGGAGGGGCCACCAGAAAGCTTAGGAGGGTTCTGTACCAATACTGCCGGGACAAAGCTGGGGCAATCAGGAGGACTCATGCCTTGTCCATTTTCACTTTCTCCAGGACCTTGCAGATGAGGGGGAACGGGGGAAAGGCGTAGAGGAATTGACCCGACCATGACAGGAGGAAGGCATCTGAGATAGTGTTCCTCGCCACCCACCCCGGAACAGAACCAGTGGCAATGCCAGTTCTGTCAGGTCGCAAACAGGTCTACTTGGGGAGTGCCCCATGCTCAGAAGAGCTGGTAAGTGACCTCCGAGTGGAGCGACCACTCATGTTGGGAGGAGAAAACCCTGCTCAAGTGATCGGCCTGTGTGTTGTTGATGCCTGGCAGGTGGAAAGCCTTCAGGGAGATGTTGTACGCTATACAAAACTCCCAGATCTTGAGGGCTTCCTAGCAGAGGGCCGAGGACCTCGCCCCATCTTGCCTGTTGATGTAAAACATCATGGCAGTGTTGTCTGTGAGTACTGTGACCACCTTGCCGCATAGTTGTGAGCTGAATGCCACACAGACTAAGCGTATTGCCCTGAGCTCCCTGACATTTATGTGCAGGAACAACTCCAAGGCCGACCACATCCCTTGGGTCTGTGAGTTCCCTAAGTAGGCCCCCCAGCCCAAGTCCAATGCATTGGACACTAGGTCTAGCGACGGTGTCGTGTCCCAGAAGGGAATCCCCTGGAGCACATTGACAGGGCAGGATCACCATTTTAGCAAGGTGATCACCGGCGCTGGTACCATGAGGACTTTGTCCAGCCTATCCCAGGTATGGGAGAACTCTGAGGCCAGCCAGAGTTGGAGGGGCCTCATCTGAAGTCTGGCGTGGTGGACCACATATGTTCACACCGCCATGTGGCCCAGGAGCTGCAGGCATGCCCTGGCTGTGGTCACGGGGAATTCTGTGACCGAGGCTATGAGCCCTTTCAGGGTCTGGAACCTGCCCAGGGGAAGGGAGGCTGTGGCCTTGGAGGCATCCAGGAGAGCCCCTATGAATTCTATGTGCTGCACCGGAACCAATGTCGACTTGGCCTCATTTACTAGGGAGGGGACGTCCCAGGGAGAGGGGTGAGAGGGCGGGGGTGAGACAAACTTTAGTGTGTAGCCATGAGAAATGGTGTTGAGGACCCAACGGTCCGATGATATTCTGGACCATTTCGCAAGGAACATGCACAAGTGGTTGCTGAAGGCAAACTTTATTGGTAGGAGGGTCCTCTCAGGAGGCACCCAGGTACCATCCTCAACGAGTCAAAAATGCCTCTTGCCCTGCTGCTTGCCCCTGGAGAGCCCAGGCTGTGGGGCAGAGCGAGACTGCCTCTGAGGTCACCTCCTTTGGGTTTTAGACCTCTTATAGGTGGGCTTATATCTTGGCTGGGGAGCCGGGGCGGGAGCCTGCAGCTTAGGCTTTTCCTTGGAGGCGGGACTTAAAGCCCGAGGGTTTGCAGGATAGTACATGAGTCCTTCATGCCATGAAGTTTCACATCTGTTTGTTCCTTGCCATCAAAAGGAAGATCCTGCATCACACACTGCGCCTCTGTGGAGAGCCCAGACAGCAGTAGCCACGACGCCCTGCGCATGGACACTGCCAAGGCCATGGACTGAGCAGCCGTGTCAGCTGCATCTGATGCTGCCTGCAGAGCAGCCTTTGCGGCAGCGGCACCCTCCTCTACAAGCACCTTAAATTCCTTCCTTTCACACTATGGAAGGGAGGGTTCGAATTTGGGCAGTGACTCCCACAAGTTAAATTCATAACGGCTAAGGAGGGCTTGGTGGTTGGCCACCCAGAGCTGGAAACTGGACGATGAATAAAGCTTCCTATCAAACAAGTCCAGCCTTCTAGAGTCCTTATTCTTGGGTGTGGGTCCTGGTTGACCCTGTCTCTCCCTCTGATTTACAGACTCCACCACTAGGGAGTTGGGGGCCGGGTGGGTATAGAGATAATCGTGCCCTTTCTTGGGCACAAAATATTTGCACTCTGCCTTCTTTGATATTGGTGCAAGGGAGGCCGGCGTTTGCCAGAGGGCATTGGAAATGTTAGCTACCCCTTCTGTCAGCAGTAGGACCACTCTGCCCAGTATCAAAGACAAGAGGACATTGAAGAGCGAGTCTGAGGGTTCCTCCATCTCCTCAGCTTGGAATTGGGGGCTCGACGCTACTTGCTTCAGTAGCTCCTGGTGAGCCCTGAAGTCCTCCTGTGGTACGGAGGGGGGTGGGGCTGCAACGTTGTCATCTGGCATGGGGGAGGAGGCTGGTACGGAGCTCTGCACATCGGCTGGTGCCACAGGGTCCACCCCTTGGTTGGACTCCGTGTGCAGTGCCGAGGATCCATGACCCGCCAATCTATCTCTTGGAGGCCTGGATAGTGAGGTGGAGGGAGCCTCTGACGCCCCAGCTACAGAACGAGCCCCTGGCTGGGCATGCACGGGGGGCCAGGGATTCCACTGGCACCACTGTCCCTGCCATGGGGGCCCTTGCCACTGACTGTACTGCGGCACCGGTGGCACCAGCTGGTTGGGTTGGCTGGGCTGGGACGTAGGGGGCCACGGGTGGGTTGAGGTCGGGGTTACCAATGACCTATAGGTACCATGAGAGTAGTACGATCAATGGTGCTGAGAACGACGTCTGCCACGGGACCGGGACTCCGACATCGAGGAAAGGTGCTCCCTCAAGGCACTACTTCTTGAGATGCTGCGATGCCTAGATCCGCAACGATGCAGAGTTGGTGATCGCCACCGGGAGTCATGGGCATGGTGCCTCGAGGAGAGAGAGCTGGAGCACGAATGGCAATGGCACCCACGTTGGGAGCTGCTACGGTAGCTCCGAGGAGAAGGGGAGTGCGTAGGGAACCTGTGCCTGTCCTGTCGATACTCTCTGCTTGGTGTGGAGTGGTGCCTGGAACTCTGATCCAATGGCGCCCAACCAGACAACGTAGTGAGTGACGAAAGTGGAGGCTGGATACTGTGCCCTGACAGGACGTTGAGTGGCGAGCAGGCCCGAGAGCGGTCCCCTGACCGGGATCTGCGTTGGGTCAGGGTCAACTGCCTAGAGCCTAGCAGCCGCTTTCCTCTAGAGCGGGGCCCAGGTGCCGGTGGTGCCCTGGGTACCTGCAGAGTCATAATGTCTCGGGCTGCCTGCAGGAAAGCATCCAGACATCCGGAGAGGCCTGAGTCGATGCAACTGTGCTGTTCCGCTCGACATGAGTCGGAGCTCTGGAGCCCGGGGTGGGAATTGGGCTTTCCTGACTTGGGTCTAGCCTTTCCCTTTGGTTTCTCTCGACACCACTGAGAAGATGGGGCCTTTCTCTGTTTCTCAGACAGGGCCGGTCCCGGTCACCAGAAGGTGCTGGGGGATCACTGCGCACCAAAAACAAGGTGCACCGTGCCGAACCGCTCGGCGCATCGGGGTTGGGGCCAGTGCCGACTCCATGAGAAGGGCCCAAAGTCTAATGACTCTTTCCTTTTTGGCTCTAGGTTTGAAGGACCTGCAGATCTTACAGCAGTCGCTAATGTGGGATTGACCCAGGCAGCAGAGATAGTCGGTGTGCGGGTCACTTCTAGGCACTGAACACTTGCAAGAGTCAAATGATTAAACCCTGGGACATGGGGTATACCCCGGCCCGAATGCTAATTAACTGAACCGAAACTTGTTGAACTAACTAACACAGTACCACTAACAACGAATAATGAGTTCTGGGACGAGCTGCAGCAAACCAAAGCAAAGTAGTTCTGATGCACCCTCACTGGCGGCAAGAAGGAACTGAGAGTGGGGGAAGCGTGCGGCTCCCCTTATAGCGTGCTATAGAGCCGCCACTCCAGGGATTGCAGCAGCGCTCCCCCTATGGGTACTGCTAAGGGAAAATCTTCCCACACCAGTGCATGTGGCGAGCATGCACACCTACTGTGAAATACACATGAGCAAGCACTCGAAGAACTGAATTGACACTGCTCACCAACAAAGATCTCCTCACCGATTGCTGCCAGAATTGTGGTCCTGTGAAAGATCTGTGATACTGTATTTGCGACTCCTAGAGTCACTAATAAGAAAGTTGCCACTATTGCAGGTTCTACACTCAATGACATTACCTGGCTTTCTCGTTAATACTTGTACTTCTCAAGGTCAGTGTTCAGCCTTTAGAATAAGAATAATATATCATTAGTACCAAGTTTAACCACTCAATAGTTCACATCCCATATAGATTTGTAAATAAATTAATTCCTTTGCATTATTTGCATTATTTGTATTCTCCGTTTAAATAGATGCAACCTTTAACTCGATAAATTCTTAAACAAAAAATCTCCTTGCCTTCTGAAGGCAGGAGGTGATATGTGGGTGGTATGAGGGAGACAGAATTATTCATTTTAATAAGTGAGCTGTTTAGGAGCATTATGATTCTTTTTCCACCTTCCTCTGAAGCATGTGGTATTGATCATGCTCTGGTGCAAATTACTGGACTGAATAGACCACTGGGAAGGCATATTCCTTACAGTTTTGGAAATGCCTATATTTTGTCCAAGTCTGGGAGAGGAAGTGAGATAGACAGGCCAGATTTCCACACCAACATTTAGCCCCAATCCCAGCACTAAGTGGTCTTTCCTGTTCTGTGATAATGGTCCTCTTCTGATAACTAAATCCTGTTAGTGGTAGCAATCTGTGCTGTGGCGCTGAAGACTGAGAGTTTAAACCCTGATGACACATAACTAGAGAAGAGGTTGTTACAGTGGCATGTAATTATTTTTCCCTTAAAAAAATTCTAGAAAGTTACATGCAAAATACCATAAGGTGATAGAACGTTGTTTAGGTTGCCAAGTCAAACACTTGAAAGTCAGGAAATGCTATTTTATGATTGCCCACACACCTTAGTCCTGCTCCTATTATGATACAATATTTTATTACATGATCACTTACTAGTTTTGCACAGGCCTCTGCCTCATTCAGTGCACAGGATGGATGCACAAGGGGGAGAATTAAAGTTGCTTAGGCAACTGTAAATCTAGCATTACTTAATTTTGAGTGCTCAGTGTGGCAGACTAAATAATATTCTTTTACCACAGATTTGTTGGATGTTATTTTGTTTATATATACACATACTCTACAGTTTTCTGCAGCTAATGATGCAAAATGCTATGGCTCCAGGTAGTGTTACTATAACATTTTGAACCATTCTATATTCTTCCTTTTAAAAGGATCTACTTCTAATGTTTGCTCATTGAAGAAATGTGGAGTTTCTAAAGTATAGCTAGAGAGCCAGCATACTGGTTCTAGCCAAACTGTAATTAAAAAAAAAGACAAAATTATAATCTTTGTAATTTGAAATGGCATTAACACCTTTTTAAGTCTTTAGAGATGTCAGTCAGATTTCAGTAGATTTCCCCTATAATTGAAGAATGATAGTAACACACTCTCTCTCTCTAGGTTTCAGAGTAACAGCCATGTTAGTCTGTATCCGCAAAAAGAACAGGAGTACTTGTGGCACCTTAGAGACTAACAAATTTATTAGAGCATAAGCTTTCATTGGCTACAGCCCACATCATCGGATGCATAGAATGGAACATATAGTAAGCTCTAAGATACAACCGCATTTGCTCCAATCCCTCAGACAGAGACAAACACCTACAAGATCTCTATCAAGCATTCTTAAAACTACAATACCCACCTGCTGAAGTAAAAAAACAGATTGACAGAGCAAGAAGAGTACCCAGAAGTCACCTACTACAGGACAGGCCCAACAAAGAAAATAACAGAATGCCACTAGCCATCACCTTCAGCCCCCAACTAAAACCTCTCCAGCGCATCATCAAAGATCTACAACCTATCCTGAAAAATGATCCCTCACTCTCACGGATCTTGGGAGACAGACCAGTCCTCGCTTACAGACAACCCCCCAACCTGAAACAAATACTCTCCAACAACCACACACCAAAAACACTAACCCAGGAATCTATCCTTGCAACAAAGCCCGATGCCAACTCTGTCTACATATTTATTCAAAAGTGACACCATCATAGGACCTCATCACATTAGCCACACCATCAGGGACTCGTTCACCTGCACATCTACCAATGTGATATATGCCATTATGTGCCAGCAATGCCCCTCTGCCATGTACATTGGCCAAACCGGACAGTCTCTACGCAGAAGAATAAATGGACACAAATCTGACATCAGGAATCATAACATTCAAAAACCGGTAGGAGAATGCATCAACCTCTCTGGCCACTCAGTAAAAGACTTAAGGGTGGCAATTCTTCAACAGAAAAGCTTCAAAAACAGACTCCAAAAAGAAACTGCTGAGCTTGAATTAATATGCAAACTAGATACCATTAACTTCAGTTTGAATAGAGACTGGGAGTGACTGGGTCATTACACATATTGAATCTATTTCCCCATGTTAAGTATCCTCATACCTTCTTGTCAACTGTCTAAATGGACCATCTTGATTACCACTACAAAAGTTTTTTTTTCTCCTGCTGATAATAGTTCATCTTAATTATTTAGCCTCTTACAAACAATAGTTTATATGGCAACTTCCACCTTCTCTGTATGTGGGTATATATATATATATATTCTTACTATATGTTCCATTCTATGCATCCAATGAAGTGGACTATAGCCCACAGAAGTTTATGCTCTAATAAATTTGTTAGTCTCTAAGGTGCCACAAGTACTCCTGCTCTTTTTACAATATATATAGTTAACACAAGTTGCGTATAGGTAGGATTTTTTGAAGTTTTTTTTCTTAGCAAGCAGTAGATTAGTAATATATGCCAGACTCCCATGGGGTTTTTATTATTAATTATTAATATTATTATTATTATTTGGTAGCTAAATTAATTATTTTTTTTTCAGAGAAAACGTGCCTTAAAACACCTCTGTTATACCTGGATAATAACTCTTCAAGTTTGGAAATGGTCAGATTGTGAGAAATGCTTTGCTTGAAAAAGCCATAGGAATGGTTAGATTCAGAGAGTTTAAGGCCAGAAGGGAACACCAGATCATCTAGTGGTAGGACTATATATGCAGGAAATGGAAATCGCATTACCAACAGCACATGAATGCAAAGCAGTAATGTTAACATAACACGGCAATCTTTGACTTAATAATGCGATGTAGCACTGGCACAGTATTTTGCAAGGAAGTCTGGTATTTTTAATGAGAGGAGAGGAAAAATACTTAGGCAAAAGTAATAACATATTTTAGGGCAAGCTGCTGAAAGATGGGAAGGGGATGCATGGGATGAAATCATATACCACTAAAGTTGGGGAGCAAATCAGGCTCTGTCCAAACATCTCCATCAGCACTGAAAAATACTCTTGCACTGTAAGGCTCCTGGAGTATCATTCAATATAACTTTAGAAAATAAATTTCACCATAATATGCCTAGTGATCATTCTGAGTTATTCAAAATTATACTTGGTGGTCAGGATGCACCATCCCTCCCTCCTAGGTGTGCCAAAGATCAGAATCTAGTCCTCTTTCAAAGTCCGAAATAAAATAGTTATCACAGACTATGTGATTATGGGTAGCATTTTCAAAAGTACTCATCATTGGCCTAATTCTGCTCCTTGGTGTTTTACCACTGATTTCAATGGGGCCAGTGTTAGGCCAATCTTGAATGCCTTTGAAAATCTCACGCTACCATTAATTCCAGGATTGTGATAATGGTATGATCTATAGTTTACACCAATATTTTTCTTTATAAATAGTAGAGTGGGAAGAATACAAGCCCTGGGAAATGAAGCCTATAAAAGAAAGGAAGTTAGCAAATGACATATTATATATAAAGTGTAAAGGAAAACTGTAGCTCTTCTTTCATCTATATCATCTCCAGAACTTCAGACACAGACCACTTGAAACAGTTCTTGTAAGAAAAGTAACAGCCACATCCTTCTATCCCCTTCATTTAACAGCAGAAAAATCTAATTATTGTTGATTCCCATCTTGGGGTGGGGAGTGAGGAAAGAACAGGAAAATCAACCCACCTCATTTTAACTGGTTCAAAAGATATTTTGGGGACTTTGAAATTATTAATTTCTAACTTGTCATTAATAATTTCAGATTTTACTGTCGGGGAAAAAAGTCTTCCTCAAATTACTCTCCACCAAGCTAATTAAAATGAAAGTTAGATCTGAATTTCTGGGGAAGATTTCTATAGTAAGGTGAAGTTCAATGGACTCTTAGACACCTCAAAATGGAAATGTCAGGGTCCAATAATATTCCTTCACCCTAATTCCCCCCCCCCCCGAGAGTGCCTAAATTGGCTTTGTGCAGGGACTAATACAGGGGATGGGGAGAGTGCTGTCACTACAAAGGATGCTGGGCATGTGTGCATCCATTCCATTGTAGATCAGTAGGCTACAGTAATAGCTGCAACATACTGCATATCACCTAAGGATTGGGGCCAATGAACCAGTGCTATTTTGCTGACCTATTTGTTAAGTATCTGATACTATGTCATTTTTGTGTGCGTCTCTGCATGGCATCTTCACTTTTGAAATTATTCAGACACAAACTTAGGCAGTGATACAAACTTTACTGATGCTTGCATAAATTGATACAGATGAGGCTCCTTTTTCAAAGGAGTCTCAGCTTGACCTCTACAATTTTATAGTCTGCTTTGCCCAAGAAATATCCACATATCTAAGCATTTGTATTATGCTCATTCACCACAGTCTCTGAGTACCTATCCAATATCCTGCTTGAGGTATGATCTCTTAGAAAATTAGATCCTCTACAATTTACAAAGCCACTATGTATGTCAGATTAAGTATATGCATGCATTATTAAGGGGAAAATCCTGACTCTGCTGCCAGTGAGTGGGCCAGATGTACTAGAACAAATACAGTTTCACTGCACAGAGAAGGGGCAAAATCTGGGAATCTAGAAAGAGGACCCATATCCACTGTGTGTGATGTTCAGTAACAATACAGCACCTATGGTGCTTGCGAGATCTCTACCTTATTCTGTGTCTGATTCTGACCGGCTACGTATAACAAGAGCTTCACAGGGCCCCACCCATATCTGGGACACTCAGCCCTGAATGGCACAGTCCCCAGTACCACACTGTGTACCAAACCTTTGCTCCTCAGGATATACCTACTGGGTTATAGATTTGGCTAGTAAGTCTATTACCGTGAAGAGAGGAAAATGCTACAGACACTTGGGTGCATGTGGCTTAGAAAAAATTTGGAATGTTAAGAACAATGTTGTTATGATTCAATGCTCACTGAAGTAAAGGGAAAGGTTCAGTGGGCATCAGGACCACTGAAAACTAGTTAATAATAGCCTTTGCAGCTTTATGGCATTCCAAACCTTTGAGTGTTTAGTGGATCATGGACAGGGTGGACTATTTAACTACCTGTATACATTGTTTCTGTATTAAAAACTGTGACAATATTTTATGCTAAAAGACCACAGACAAACTACTGTATTTCTTTACCAGTTTATTTATGAGAAAAAAAGATAATCTGACATATTAGGAAAGGTTAAAAAAACCTGGACATGTTTAGTCTTGAGGAAAGATGACTGAGGGGGGACCCAGTAACAGTCTTCTAATATGTTAAGGGCTTTTATAAAGAGGATGGTGATCAAGTGTTCTCCATATTCACTGAAGGTAAAGCAAGCAGTAATGGGCTTTATCTGCTACAAGGGATGGTCTAGGTACATTTTGGTCCTGCCTTAGTCCAGGGGGCTAGACTAAATGACTTCTCAAGGTACCTTCCAGCCCTACATTTCTATGATTCTATAAACAACTGGTATTACGTTTTAATAATGGCTTCATAGAGCTAGCTGTATAGTAAATAAAACTGATTCACAAATATATTCATTATTAAATCAGACTTCAGTTCCTATGACCTGAGGATTCACATGCAAATATTTTCACAACCACTGGGAAATTATGAGAATGTTCATGAGCCCTGAAAGTTAATCAAGGTTGGTTCATGAACAATTCACTAATCAAAAAAGAAGTGCATTTGTAACAAATGTCATTCAAAATAAATAGTTAACCAGCTCTACATCTATGCAATGCAACATCACAAAATTACTGCTACATTATCTTAGGACAACATGCAAACTGAGAGGAAATGTATATAACAGCTGCACTTTCTAGATCAGCCTGAATAAAAATGTAATTTATACAGATGTCAAAAGCTAATGATGAACATACTGAACAAGTAACACATACTAATGAAGTGTTTACCAGTGGCTGTACAAATCTGAACTAAAATCAAGTTAAAATGAGAGGCCCCAATTCAGGGCAGCATTTAAGAACAAGCTTGACATTAATGGGTTCTCAACATATGCTTACGTGCTTTGCTGAATCAGGGCCAGAAAATGAAATACTGAATATTAAAAGAAATAGAGATGGCCAAAGGCTGCTATCTTATTCATGAAAGTAGTCCTGTTGACTTCAGTGGGACTGCTTGCATGAGTAAATCAAACAGAATTTATCAGCTAAAGGTTAGTCTCAACATACAAGTGATCACAGAGTTATAATGTTATACTGAAACTGAAGAGCTGGACACTGGCAGATGTAAGAACAGAAATAAAGAATATAGAACTTTTAAAATTCCAAAGCTTATGAGAAAAAGAATGGTTCAAAATCTATCTATATCAAAATATGTAGATAGAGAAATGTAAACAGGAAGTATGGGAGATATTGTTTTGCCCATGAATATTTGGAAAGACAGAAGAAATTGTGATTTAATTTGACATCTGTCAGTAAAATAAAAATACTCAAAGACAAGAGATGCTCATCACTCATGAAATGTCAATTTGCCCAAGGCAAATTTTGGGAAAGAACTTGTTCACATGGAATGAGTATTTACTTATGGCACACTGCTACTCAAAATATTTTCAATGACTCCTAGACACCAAATAGTCATATTGTTATCATTCTCACAAATCCATCCTAGAAAAACATCCTGTGCTCAAACAGAAATGACAGACAATGACTGCACCACACCTTAAGTGGGGACATTGCTGTCTGAATTACAGGGGGAAGGGATATACCACTGTAAGGAGGGGGATATAGAGGCACAGATGTTCAGCAGCAGGTCAGTGATGAAGCTGACTCATCCCACAGGCACTGAAAGGGAAGGGAGTTGAGAAAAGGCATGTCCAGCAGGAGAAACCCCCCTTTCCCCAGACCAGGTGGAGCAGTACCCACCATCCCACCTTTACAAGTGGTGAAATATCAGGTTTTGTCAGGTCTCGCATTGCACTAGCTGCTCCTTTCTTGGGGAGGCTGGGAAGGAATTTTTTCCTCACCACCAGATTGGCCAAGGCAGAGAGAGAGAGAGAGAGAGAGAGAGAGTGTGTGTGTAGGTTTGCCTTCCTAACAGCGGTATGGAGCGGGAGGGAGTTGGTTGGTGAGCAGGGAACAGGAGTCACATAATAAGTTGCAACATCATAGCCTAAGTGTGATGTGGCTGTCCAGTGCAGGTACTCCACAGGGAAGGGATACAGCGATCAGATAAATGGTTTGGTGAAGGATTTAAAGAAGGTGTTTGTTAAAGGAGAGAAACTGTGGGGTGGGAGTGGGGGAGACGGTGCATATGACTGGCACAGCAGGGAGCCAACCACACCCTCCTTTATAGCCCATCTTAAGCCTCGGGGTGGGGGGAGGAATGGTAAGGTCCCAACAGCAGTTTCCCTGGGGAACAGAATGGGTAAGGGGGAGGGCTGATGGAAACCCCCTGGATAGATATTGAAATAATCATGGAGTTACCTATACTGTATGCTTTCACCTGCCGGGGATTCCCAGACATCTAATAATAAAGCTGAGGCTGAATTAAACCATATCCAGTGTCTCCCGTCCTTCTTCTGAGTAAACCCAAATGTTAGAAAGAGTGAGAATTCAGATATAAAACTAAAACCCAGAACTGTATAAAGAAATGAAATGGCCAAAAAGACTATCTAGGCTGTAAAAAGATTACTGTAGCACTAAAAGAAAAGGAGTACTTGTGGCACCTTAGAGACTAACAAATTTATTAGAGCATAAGCTTTCGTGAGCTACAGCTCACTAAAGACATCAGGTGAGTATACTGCCCCCACTTCAAAGTAACTATGCATTAAAAAAAAAGTAAGATTCATTTCCATGAACAGATAACATCTGGACACGTCTAAGGTTTTTGAAATGAATGGTAGTGTGTTGTATTACTGTACAAAATCAACTGACGCATACATAGGTTTGAGCACGATCTGATTCACTTTAATAAGACAACATGGTGTATGTATCTATCAAAATGTGATGTTTGGGTTTTTTTTGGTATACTGTACCTTTACATTTCTAAGGACAGATGTTTTGTTTTCAGTTATGCGACCTCTTAAAAAGAAGACATGAATGTGTACTATCATGACATGCTGTCACAAGTACCTTACTTTTGTTGTTTTCCTTAATCTTCCACAATTAATGTAATTTTAGATGGTATTCTACTTATGGTTATTTGTTTATGGGAGAAAAAAATGGAACAGATGATGGTATAGACACTCTGAACACTAAAAAGGTGGAAACTACCTCCTGTAAATATCATATCAATATTCTCCACAAGTAGTACTTCGATTAAATGGCGCCCAGTTGGATTAGCACTGCAGTCAGAGGTTCATAATAGCCTCCACAAGTGCTGGACAACAGAAGCTCCATAAATTGAGCTGGTTCAGCATATGCAAAGGTTTCCTATTATTCTGAAAGGCTATATCCTATTCAGCAGTTGCAAAGCATCAGACAGCTGTCAGTCATAATCCCTTCCAAAGGACAGATTTTATGATTTTGCTGTAATTGACAATATACTGCCTCCTCCTCCCTATCTGAGGTTCTCCAATTTCAAATTAAATACAAAGTATATCTGGCCACTCTACTGTTTTCTTAATTGATGTTTTTCGATTTAGTACTTGTGATTAGTGCATTTTAAAACTTGGAATAAATAAATACACCAAATTAATTGGGGTTTGAAGCCAGTACTACTTGTCTTTACGATGCTCAGATTTACTGTTAGAGGTGAGCAAGATTCTAACAGACTGGAATATTAGGTCAGAGAAACAACCTGAATAGTAGGTGTTTAACTGAAGCTCTTTAGTCTAAGAAACTGGGCTGGAAATCCTGCATTAACAGACTCTCTCTCGTGAAATCTATGCTATGTTTTGCCTTCAGTAGAGTTCAGAGTAGAAAATGCAACAGTGTGGAAATAAACATTTCCTTTAAAAATTCTCTTTAGCCCCCCTCCCCACTTTTTAAGGTTCAAATCTGAGGGGAAATGTAGGGATTGATTCATATCTTATCCACACTGCTTTGCTCACTCTAATTATTACACCTGAAAAGTGAATTTAGAGAATTAGAGAAATGTGATATAGATTGGGATTGCCTTAAGATTGACAGTGATGAACAAACTTGCAGAAAGGAGCCTTCCATTTATCTACCCACTAAGATGCTGAAATCCTGTTCTGCAGGACCACCTCTAGAAGCGACAGGGGGAGTTTTTTAGTGCATGCCCAATTTATTTATTTGGATTATTCTAAGAGGAAAACCCTTTGTGATATCAGGGGGCAGGGGGTTGTTTAGTTTTTTAATTAACTGCAGCCTTGCTCCCTGTGCAATACCTTCCTCCTCTTTTGTTTTGTTAGATAATGTGTAAAAATCTGACCCTGCTGAAGACAATAGGAGTTTTTAATGGGCCCAGAATTTCATTCCTTTTTTTTTTCATTAACAGACAGCACCAGTTTAAAAGCTCATAGATTTTATAATATTTTCTATATTGTAAGTTAATAAGGGCAGGAATTTCAAAGCTGCCTAAATGGTTTGAGCACCCAATTTCAATTAATTTGAATGGGAACTGAGCATTCAAATCCCTTAAGCAGCTTTCAAGTTCTCTGCATTTAGTAAGTTTGGTTCCTTTGCCTTAAAAGGTTAATTCTTCACAGTGTTGGCAGGTTTTATTAGCCACTTTTCTAAATCTGTGTCACTTTAAAGTTATTTTCCATTTTCCATTTTAGTTCATTGCATGCCAAGTACCATCAAGTTGGCTCTACTTGTATGAAATGCTCTTGCTGTCTCTGCCCAGAGTGGAACTCCAGGGAGCTGTGGCAGAGCATTTTTAGAGAAGGGCTTTCGTTTCCACAACTGTGCTCTTTATTTTAGTGCTGTGCACACACATCACAGTGATAAGCATCATAGGAATGATCCAAAACCTGTTAAATGTCAATGGAAAATGCCCATTGACATCCATGGACTTTGAATCAGATCCAGCTGGTTCTTGAAACACTCACTCAATCAAAGTCCTGCAGAGGCTGAGTTTGGTGGGCCACTGTAATACAACTTGTATCTGCTCAGTCTAGCTTTTAGGATACGTCTACACTTGCACTTTAGTCAGTAAAACTTTTGTTGGTCAGGGCTGTGAAAAAAACACCCCAATGACTGACAAAAGTTTCGCCAACAAAAGTGCCAGTGTGGACAGCACTATGTTGGCTGGAGATGCTCTCTCATGCTGGCATAGAGCAGCTACACTGGAGCCCTTACAGCAGCAGAACAGCTGTGCCACCAAAGGGTCCGTATTGTAGACATACCCTTAGTCAGCAGAAATGTTACATCTGGCAGGTGAACAGTCATAGGAAAGGGAGAGGCTTGATTTTGTAAACAGACAGAAAGACTGACTAAGTATATATTTTGTTAAAGGCTTGGATCACCAGCATTTGATTGCTGCATTGTAAAATGAGGTGCAAACAGAAATCCTAAAATGAAGAAAAGATCAGCATGATTTTTTAATATCTCTATCTATATACATTTATGTAGGGGTTCTTGAAACTACGTAATATCCTTATATGAAGTCTTCATAGTTATTGCTGTTGCAAATCCATCACTTTACCTTTTCAGAGAAAAATAGCTTAGGAACACTTAACCTGCTCCTATATGGAGCCTGTACAAGATGGGTAGACAGGGTTAATTGTTTTGAAGTAGTCAATATGAAAACCCATTTGCTGAAAGATACAGTGCTGTATCCAGTATCACAGTTACAGGGCTCGTGGTACCTCTGACCCCTTCTCTGGTGTTTCTGAGTGCACTTCAGAAATATCAGGTTATGTGCCTTTAACAATCCTGGGGTGAATTCTACACTCTTAGATCAGGCCATGGGTTACAGTATACTGTGTATCAACCACATTTACCCAGCAGGTCCAACTGAGTTTGGCACTTGCTATTATTCCCCACTGAAGTCCATGACCAGGAGTCTATGTAGTGATCAAACATCTTTTTTAAACCCAAAATATTATTTCTTTTAACAGTAAGAACAAAGCATTTAGAGAAAAAGGATTTTAAAACACACAAACAGTCTAACTAAAGACAGATCATAACTCATGGTAGCTTAGGCAAGCCTAACTTCTTCACACAGCCCAGTAGGTTGTGTGTGTCAGTCTGACACCCTTGAACAACTGAAACCTCTCCCTAGATAAACTCTGTTTAAACTGCAAAAGTTGTTTTCATTTTCTGATTCCCAGGCCTTTTCCTGAAATGGCATTATCCTTTAACAGCCCTCAGTTGTTTTCCAAGAAGTGGTTTAGCTTGAACCATTTGGTTTCTTTCCTGCTTGTTTTGTTTAAAGCCCTCTTCCCACCCCTGCTTGAACTAAACCAATATATTCACAGAGTAAACATCCCAATAACTGAGTCAACCTCCAGTATTTATACATTATTAGATAATAGCTTAATTTCTGTCACGTCTTATACCTCTCCTAAAATCAGTAGGAGTGGTTGAGTTTGTATTGCTCTCATTAAGAAACCAGGGGGTTTCAAAAAGACTGAGTGGAAAAAAGAGAGAGCAAAAGAAAACACATTATGGCAGGTAGCACACTACTTTGGTATTTTAGCAGGCTGGCCTGCAGGTCTTATTTCAATGAAGTAATTGTAGTGCAATTTCCAGTGACACTTTTTAGGTCAGATATTTCAGTCACAGAAATTAAGACAAGGTGCACAGATGTGTCAGATAGGACAGTTGGTTCTCTACAGGAATTTCCCAGCAGGGGAGGAAAACCAAAGAGAATACATTTCCACAAAATCATATTGTTTAGCGTCCGGTGATGCTGGTGAATTAATGTCATTTTTGCATTCAGTAAAATTCCACTGCAGGAATAGAAAGGCAGCCGTGGTGCACAATCATGTTACATGTCTGTGAACGCTTGGGCTAAGGATCAATTTAAAGAGAGGGAAATTAAACATACATGGAAGATAAGATGACACATTGTAAAAACAAACAAGCACTGATGGTACTTTTAGTATAACACATTTGCCTCAGAACAAGTTTGCTAAAATATCTGTCACTCCCAAAATATCCCCTCCAAAAAATCCCTCTAAAATAAAATAATAATTATAGGTTGGTTGTTTGGTACGTAGAATAATAATCTAATAGTAGCTGCCTATGGTTTATCTAAGTATTTTGCCTCATCAGCAAAGCCCTACTTGAACTGTGGGATGACTGTCAAAAAATTGCGGCTGAGTTGTGGACAAGCCATGGAAAATTGTGGAAAAGTATTAATGGATCAAATTACAGTATTTGCAGTAATAAAGCCCATTGTTACTTTTCCATAATTTTATGCTGTTGGCTACGCAGGACTCACAGTGAGGGCCCAGGACTGACAGTGGGAAGATGGAGCTGAGAGTGGGCAGCTCCCACTGTCTGCTACCTGGGGCTGAAAGCTGGAGCCCAGGACTGACAATCAGGGCTGCAAAATTTCAGTGAAAACCTAATATTGCGGAATCCACAATTTCTGCAATATTGCAAGTTAAATAGGGCCTTACTCATCAGTATAATTCAGCATCACCGTCACAGCATGAAGAAGCATGCAAAAAACAAAAAGGAAAAAACAAAGCAGAGCAGGAAATACTCCTGGGGGAATTCTGCACCAAAATATTAAAAATTCTGCACACAATATTTTAAAATTCTTCAAAAATCTGCATTTTTTGTCAAAATTACACAATATAATCAAGCTGGTTTCAATTATTTTGGTAATTTATTTAAACTATAATACAACTGATGAAGAATGGGAGAGGGCAGCACTGGAAGAATTCAACAAACCCCCTCTATCTAATAGTAATGTAGCAAGCATTGACCCTTTGCTTCTAATTATTAGTCAACAAATATATGCAGCCATATGCTCAGTGTTACATCATAAGCAACTGAAGAGCAACTGAGGGCTGTGGACTCAAACTCACAATTTATATTGGCTATATTGACCATCTCCAAAAAGATCAGTAGCAAACAGTTCATGGAGCACATGTTGATAGGAAATGTTTTCAGTCCAAAAGCTTAGACTACTTCTAATCACTAAAGCACCAACAGCATTTATAAGGCCATACTGTCCTTTCCACCACTCTGGCAATGTAAAGGAGCCTTAACATTTTTAAACCTGTTTTATACTCCTGGGGGAATTCACTAAGAACAATAGGAACAATTCACTAAGCAGACATGCTGCTACATTCTGCTCTGTCGGAGGGGACAGAGCCTGCCCCATGCCACACCTACCTCTTCAGAAAGACCCCAAAGTCCTGCCCTTCTAGACCGAACATGCTGCAATAGCGAGCAAGAATAGTCTCTCTCTCTCTCTCTCTCTCTCTCTCTCTCTCTCTCCCATACATGACTGCCCAGCCTCCTCCCCTCCCCGCTGTGATTTACGTCTCTACCAGCTGCTCTGGGTGCCCAAACCGAGTTGCCTGCACTGCCAGAGAGGGGGCACATGACTGCTCTTGTGGCTTCCCTTTGCTTCCCCGTCAGAAGTCATTTTTCTGTGGGGAAATAAAGAAATAGGCTGGGACCATGAATTCTGAGCATGCACAATGACGCAGAATTCCCCTCCACCACCACCACCCCCGAAGTCAGGAAAGGAGATAAAAGGAAAGCAATGAGGGAAGAGAGCTTGTTTCTTAACTGATCTGAGGAGTAGAACCATGTCATAAATGGCATGACATTCAGCTTTCCATTATTTATGTATATTCTGATGATTCAATAACATTTATTGGATGTCTGTGCACCCTTAATACCTTTTCCATACTACTTGTTTTGTACATTAAATTGTCACTTTGAAATAACTTACTTTGCTCAGACAGTTCTTCTGGATGGATGAAGTTCAGGGCAGTGCAAGGCCTTTATATCACCTCAGCCCTATCTTGAGCACTTAAGCAGTGCAAATGCCCTGTTCTGGCCCTCTATGCATCAGCCTTTGTGTATACCCTAAGAAATATATTTTGGGTGTGGAAAGAAGGGTGCACTGTTTTAACTTCTTTGTTGGAGCTTCTGTTCTGCAATGAATAATGGGGGAAGCTTTAAAGTAAAGTGTCACATGGGTAATGTATCTGGTGCAGGGGATGACAATGAGGACAACTGTTCCAAATGTGTTAGGTATTAGCAAAGCAATTAATTAAAATGGTCATTTGTGAGCCATCTGTCACTATATTAACCAAGTTGTTGAAAAGTGATGTAGTTTATCACCTAATGTGTGTTCAAATTCATTTTTTACTAAATAACTCTCCTATGAAATTCTTGATTATTCTCTAAAAGAAGGGGGAAATAGCATCCTGAGGATTTCATGTGTCTTTTTGTCTCACCGGCTCCATTGCTCATTTTACAAGTATATGGCCAGATATGTAACAAAGAATGGATACCAGGAGAGGATCAGGCCCATATTGTTACTGTTGTTTTTCCTAACTGTCAGCACAGCAAGTTGGACTGGGATCTGAAATTCAACCCTACATCTCTTCCTGCTCATGCATCATCACTGGTAACTCTAGCTCCACTGAAGTGTATAAAGGACTAGATTCTGAGAGTCAGATGCAGTCGCTTTGTACCACTCAGTGGCATAAAGGGGATGTGGTACAATTGTAAACAGCAGTAGAGACTCCCCTGTCAGAGGGGAACTCCCTGCTGGCACACCTATTCTACTTCTGGACTCTGAATCTTCCCACCAGGAAGGGGGCACATTGGAGCTTCGCTCTGCCAGTCTTCCACTGGATCTCATGCCAGTGGCATTACTTAGAACTGTCTGGCAGGAGCTCTACATGGCATAAGGGCAGGGGCTGGCCTCCAGAGATGGGGAACTGCAACTGCCCCCAATCTCCCACCTTTTCTACTGCACCAAGTGAAGTTCTGGTGCAGACAAGAATCTAAGGGAATGTCTAAATGTTGAGCTACAGGTGTAAAATCCAGCTCCAAGAGACATTTTTGCACGATCTCTGATCAAACTAGTGCACTAAAAATAGAGTGCAGCTGCATGATATGAGTGCTGGGTGGGGTTGGCCATCCTGAGTATGTACCTCTCCAAGGTAATCAATCAGAGCTATTATAGGTACATCTTCTTGAGCTGGAATTTACACCTCCACTTTGGCCATGTCTACACTATGAAAGTACTCCGATTTTACATAAGTCGATTTTTGGGAACAGATTGTATAAAGTCAGCAGCGTGCGTCCACATGGCAAGCATTGACATTCCGAGCAGTGCACTATTGGTAGCTATCCCAGTTCCCGCAGTCCCCGCTGCCCACTGGAATTTTGGGCTGACCTCCCAATGCCTGATGGGGCCAAAAATTTGTCACAGGTGGTTATGGGTAAATGTCATCAGTCAACCCTCCCTCCCTCCATGAAAGCAACAGCAGACAATCATTTTGTGCCCTTTTCCCTGGATTGCCCAAGCAGATACCATAGCAGAGCAAGTATGGAGCCCGTTCAGCTCACTGCAGCAGTTATGACCATTGTAAACACCTTGAGCATTACCGTGCAGTTTATGCAGAACCAGCACCTGAAAAACCAGGCAAGGAGGTGATGACAGCGCGGTGATGAGGACATGAACATAGATTACTCTAAAATTGCGGTCCCCAGTAATTTGGAGATCATGGTGTCACTGGAGCAGGCTCATGCCATGGGCACAGGATTCTGGGCACAGGAAACATGCACAGAGTGGTAGGACCGCATAGTGTTGCAGGTTTGGGATGATTCCCAGTGGCTCCGAAACTTTCGCATGCATAAAGGCACTTTTATGGAACTTTGTGACTTGCTTTCCCCTACCCTGAAGCACAAGAATACCAAAATGAGAGCAGCCCTCACAGTTCACAAGTGAGTGGAAATAGCCCTATGGAAGCTTGCAATCCCAGACAGCTACCAGTCAGTCAGTATCAATTTGGAGTGGGCAAATCTACTGTGGGGGTTGTTGTGATGCAAATCGCTAAGGCAGTCATTGAGCTGCTGCTGTCAAAGATAGTGACTCTGGGAAATGTGCAGGTCATAGTAGATGGCTTTGCTGCAATGGGATTCCCTAACTGTGGTGGGGCTATAGACGGAACGCATATCCCTATCTTGGGACCGGATCACCAGGGCAGCCAGTACATAAACCGCAAGGGGTACTTTTCAATGGTGCTGCAAGCACTGGTGGATCACAAGGGACATTTCACCAACATCAACGTGGGATGGTCAGGAAAGGTTCATGACGTTCGCGTCTTCAGGAACTCTGGTCTGTTTAAACGGCTGCAGGGAGGGATTTACTTCCCAGACCAGAAAATAACTGTTGGGGATGTTGAAATGCCTATAGTTATCCTTGGGGACCCAGCTTACCCCTTAATGCCCTGGCTCATGAAGCCGTACACAGGCACCCTGGACAGTAGTAAGGAGCTGTTCAACTATAGGCTGAGCAAGTGCAGAATGGGGGTAGAGTGTGCATTTGGATGTTTAAAGGGTCGCTGGCGCAGTTTACTGACTCGTTCAGACCTCAGCGAAACCAATATTTTCATTGTTATTGCTGCTTGCTGTGTGCTCCACAATCTCTGTGAGAGTAAGGGAGAGTCGTTTATGGCAGGGTGGGAGGTTGAGGCAAATCACCTGGCCGCTGAATATACGCAGCCAGACACCAGGGCAGTTAGAACAGCAAGCAGGAAGCACTGCGCATCAGAGAAGCTTTGAAAACCAGGGTCATGACTGGCCAGGGTACTGTGTGACACTTCTGTTTGTTTCTTCTTGATGAAAACCCACCCCCTTGGTTGCCTCTAAATTCCCTGTAAGCCACCCGCCCTCCCCCCTTCAATCACAGCTTGCTTGCAAAGGAAATAAAGTCACTATTGTTTAAAAAAACATGTAATTCTTTATTAATTGATTATAAAAATAGGGAGATAACTCACAAGGTAGTCCGGGTGGGTTGTGGGAGGAGGGTAGGAGGGAAGGAAAAGGTCACTTTAAAACTTCTTGAATGACAGCCTTCTGTTGCTTGGGACGTCCATTGGGGTGGAGTGGTTGGATGTCCGGAGCCTCTCCCACCCCCGCATTCTTGGGCATCTGGGTGAGGAGGCTATGGAACTTGGGGAGGAGGGAGGGTGGTTAAACAGGGGCTGCAGTGGCAGTCTGTCATCCTGCTGCCATTCATGAACCTCCACCAGACACCAGAGCATGTTCATTTGATCCCGCAGTAGCCCCAGCATTGCCTCATGCCTCCTCTGATATTCCTCCTGCCACCGCTCCTCATGTTCATCGGCCACTTTCCTGTACTCTGCTATTGTGTCCCTCCACACATTCTGCTGAGCTCAGTCAGTGCCGGATTGCTGCATGAGCTCAGAGAATCATAGAATATCAGGGTTGGAAGGGACCTCAGGAGGTCTTCTAGTCCAACCCCCTGCTCAAAGCAGGACCAATCCCCAATTTTTGCCCCAGATCCTCTAAATGGCCCCCTCAAGGATTGAACTCACAACCCTAGGTTTAGCAGGCCAATGCTCAAACCACTGAGCTATCCCCCCCCCGCCAAATATTTCGTTGTGCGTGCATTTTTTTCGCCGCCTTACCTGAGATAGCCTTTGGGACAGAGGAGGGAGGCGTGAAACATTTGCAGCTGCTGGAGGAAAAAAAGGGAGTGAAGTATTTAAAAAGAAACATTTTACAGAACAATGGCTATACTCTTATGGTGAACAACACTATTCACATTACATAGCACATGTGATTTTGGAACAAGGTTGCATTTTCCATCTTATACTGAGTGCTATGGCTTTGGTGTTAGAGATCACACACGCAGTGCCGAGCAACAGAATTTGGTTTGCAGGAGGCCATGGTAAGCCATAGTCTTTCAGCTTCTGCAACCTTCATAACAGCAGCACCCTCCTCTCCTATACCAAGGAAAGCACGTTGAATTGGCCATTTAGTGCTGCAGCTTTCCTGTTAACGTGCAGCAGCAGAACCAAACTAACCCCCTCCCCATCCAATTCTCTTACCCCTCAGACCACCGCATGTTTGGTATCAGGGAAGATCCCTGCTAGCCAAATGCGAACAGCTCAGTGCCAATGCCCCCACCCCATCGCGTGGCTAACTGCGGGGAGGATTTCTTTTCAGCCACAGGCAAACAGCCCAGTATGAATGGCCACCTCTGAATGTCCCCTTAATAAAATTCCCCTATTTCAACTAGGTTACCATGAACAATATCACTCTCCTGAGGATAACCCACAGAGATAAAGAATGGATGTTGCTTGAATGCCAGCAAACACTGGGACCATATTCTGCCAGACTTCGTCATGCAATGATACCAGATTACTTGCTACTAGCATGGCATGGTAAAGTGTCCTACCATGGAGGACCGAATAAGGCTGCTCTCCCCAGAAACTCTCTGAAAAGGCTTTTAGAGTACCTTCAGGAGAGCTTCATGGAGATGTCCCTAGAGGATTTTGGCTCCATCCCCAGACATGTTAACAGACTTTTCCAGTAGCTGTACTGGTCACGAATGCATCCCAACTCCTCAGGGCTACTTAATCATTAAAAAACACTTGCTTTTATAACATGTATTATATTAAAAAAGATACACTCACAGAGGTCCCTTCTCCAGCTCCATTGGGTCGGGAGGGTATTTCAGTCAGGGTGATAAAAAGATCCTGGCTGTCAGGGAGAATGGTGTGTTGTGTGCTCTCCTCAAGCTGGTCCTCCTTCTCCTCCTCATCTTCCCGGACCACAAAATCCTCAAGTATGGCGGAGAGTACCCCATCATCGGAGTCCATGGACAGGGATGGGGTAGTGGTGGCAGCCCCCCATAGAACTGCATGCAGCTCAGTGTAAAAGTGGCATGTCTGGGGCGCTGTCCCGTAGCGTCCGTTTGATTCTTTGGTTTTATGGTACGCTTCTCTGAGCTCCTTAAGTTTCACGCGGCACTGTGTTGCATCCCTGCTGTAGCCTCTGTCCCTCATGGCCTCGGAGATTTTTTGAAATGTTTTGGTATTTCGTCTTTTGGAACGTAGTTCTGAAAGCATGGATTCCTCTCCCCTTTCAGCAATCAGATCCAGTACTTCCCGTTCGGTCCATGCTGGAGCTCTTTTTTGATTCTGGGACTGCATGGTCAGCTGTGCTGATGAGCTCGCCTGGCCAAACAGGAAATGAGATTCAAAAGTTCCCGGGACTTTTCCTGTACACCCGGCCAGTTCATCCAAGTTCAAAGTGCTGTCCAGAGGGGTCACAATGGTGCACTGTGGGATAGCTCCCGGAGGCCAATACCTTTGAATTGTGTCCACACTAACCCTAATTTGAAATGGCGATGTCAATTTCAGTGCTAATCCCCTCGTTGGGGAGGAGTACAGAAATCGGTTATAAGAGCCCTTAATGTTGAAAAAAATGTCTTTGTTGTGCGGACGGGTGCAGGGTTAATTCAATTTAATGCTGCTAAATCTGACAAACATGTAGTGTAGACCAGGCCTTTGAAGTGTAGACATGTGTTACAGTGAAATTCTGTTGCACCTGAAATACCAAGATTGCTCTTACACTTTCTCTGTCTTCTTTAATTAGGGAAGTACAACAACAGGCAGTACATTAGCATTACTTTTACATTTACACTGAAACATTCTACAGATTCTTAAACCACAATGAAAGCCAAATATGACGATGACATATAACATCACTGATAAAGTTTGCTGATGACAGAAAAATTAGGGGAGTGAAAAATATTGAAAATGCCAGGATCTGATACAGAGTGGTCAGGGTCACCTGATAAACTGGGTGCAAGCAAATAATATGCCTTTTAATGTGGCTAAATGTAAATGTATACATCTAGGAACATGAACATAGGCCTTCTTTACAGGATGGGAACTCTATCCTGGGAAGCAGTGACTCTGACAAAATATTTGGGGGTTGTGGGTAATCAGCAGAACATGAACTCCCAGTGTCATACTGCAGCCAAAAGAACTAATGTAATTCTGAGATGCATAAAAAGGGGAATATTTAGTAGGAGGAGAGAGGTTATTTTACTTCTGTATTTGGCATTAGTGTGACCACTGCTGGAATACAGTGTCCAGTTCTGATACCTTCCATTCAAGAAGAATGTTAATAAATTGGAAAGGGTTCAGAGAAGAACCATGAGAGTGATTAAAGGATTAGAAAACATGCCTTATAGTGATAGACTAAAAGAGTTCAATCTATTTAGCTTAACAAAAAGAAGGTTAAGGGGTGACTTGATTATAGTCTATAAATATCTACATGAGAAACAAATAATTAATAATGGGCTCTTTGAATTTAGCAGAGACAGGTATTACATGGTTCAATGCTGGAAGTTGAAGCTAGATAAATTTAGACTGGAAATAAGGCATCAGTGTTAACAGTGAGGGCAATTAACCCTGGAACAATCTACCAAGTGTAAATTTCAAACCAAGTTTGGATGTTTTTCTGAAAGATCTTCTCTAGGAATTATTTTGGGAAATTCTTCGGTCTGTGTTGCTCAGGAGGTCACTGAAGATAATCACAAATTATCCCTCTTGGCATTGGAATTATATCTCAAATGGGGATAATGTATTTCTCTATTATCTCTCATCCACTAAATAAGAAAAAGATGAGACTGACAAGATTTTCCTTTGTTCTTCTTTTCCTTACTTTGTCTCACAAAGCTTTATTTTTTACACCTGGCTTATATGTCTTTGATTCCCCCTTATATCTCATCCCGTTCTCATTTGTAGCCTTCTCTCTTATTTTCACAACAGTTTCTTGATTTGGGTTTATGTCTTCTGAACAGCACAATTACAAGCAGTTTCTGTTTGGGCTATGACACACCATTAGCCTCACCACTCTCTCCCTTGTACGTCTATTTATGGCTCAATAATTTCTCTTCGTACTTCGGCTCTCTATTTGACCAAAGGGACTACAGTACAGCCAACTTTATTTAAGAAGCCTTAATGGCAATTCTTATTATTGCTCCTAATTTTCTGATTTGAAACTCATTAATAATAAATTATAATGATTTGCACTTACACCGCATCTTTCCTCCATGATATCCAACCACATTACAAACATTAGTTAAGCACCATCACAACTTTGTAAGTAAGAGATAGCAAAAGGAAATGTTGACAGCATTTGATATGATATATTTTAGCCTCAAAAGAGATATTTAATAACTGATAACAGATAGATATGGACAAGAGAAAGTTTCCTTTTGGATAGAAACTGATTCGCATGGAGATTACATACTGTAGATGTAAGAAATTAGTCACTTTTAAGCAAATTATTCACTATCAGCAGGAAGCTCAGAAATGATAGGTTTGATATTAAAAATAAGGTTTAAATAAATTCCACAAACTATGCATTGTGCCTAGTCATGTTTTGTCATGATAACTTTCGGTGCTCAGAATGAATGGGCATGATTTCCTGAGCTGTGCAAGTGCTGAAGGTTGATTGTGCTGGCTCTGTTGCCAACAGACCAATAAAAGAGAAAGGTCAGCTGGCCATAGAAAGGCATAAGAAAACTAGTATTTTGTATTGAGAAAATTGTGGAGCTGTTCAGGGCAGCCATTCTCTATTCAGAGCTGGACATCCTGATTCTTACCCCTCCATGATATAACAGCTAAGGATATGGAGGAACAATAGAGCCACCACACGGTCACTGCTGCTGTTCTCAGACTTCAATAGCCTGTGCCACTCCACCCCAACTTATCTGTGTGGGGCTGTACTTGGTAGACCCCATGTTTATGTCATCAACACATTCTTGCCATGCCTGCCAAATCTTGGAAATATTCCAAATATAGTGTGCCCAGTCAGTTCAGCTTAGGGTTACCAGATAGCAACTGTGAAAAAACAGGGTGGGGGGTAATAAGCACCTATATAAGAAAAAGTTCCAAAAAATTGGAATGTCCCTTTAAAAACAGGACGGTTAGTCATCCTAGTTCAGCTCAGTTTTCATATATTGAACACTCATAATGGAATACTTGTGAACACCCTAGAAACCAAGAACCAGGCATGGAAATTATTTGGAAAACTATTTAAAATAAGAAATTTTAAATATTCATGACCTGTTCAGTGCCAACTCACACACAGGAGAAACAACAAAATGTGTTGAATCCATCTAATCTGTATTAATAAAAATATAGAATATTCACTATGAATCCTGCAAATTCTTCTTACTCATCTGAATAATCTTATCACTCAGGTCTAGATCATTACAGCTCTTACCCAGATGCTCCCACTTATTCTACTGCTTGATTCTCCTCTGGGTCCTGGGAGGCAAAGCAGAGCCCCTTGCCCGATTCTTCCCTATTAGCAAGTTGGTGAAGGCAAGGTAAGAGATGGACAGGAAGTGGGAGGAACTTTTAATGCACCCTCCCTCCCCTATTTGCTAGTCAGAGTAGCTGACTTGGTGAATAGAAAGGACTAAGCTGTTCCACCAAAAAAGAGTAAAGTAACCTATTCCTCTGACAAAAATAAGGTGGGAGCAGAAAGGAATTGTACCTCTCTGAGTCACGCTTCATTCTCTGGTCTCCTCTTAGGATAGTGCAGCTCTGCAGCATCACTTATGCAGGAGTGATTAAAAAGTTACTATCTCGTCCTCAGGTAATCTCATTGAAATCTCCCCCCGATTCCCCTTATTAGTGAATTCACAAAGTTAAGGATCCACAAAGGTCTCTTAGCCATTAATGTGAATTAGTGAATGTCAGGTTTAATTTAAAATGAACAGGTGATAGCATTCTGATTTTTGGTTTTAATACATTCTATCTGAGAGAATCATAGTACTGATATTTATTATTGAGGGCTTATGAAATATAAAGAAGTACAAAGTAATTTCAGGCTGACTGGAGGCATTGTTAATTTTTGTAACACTGCCTCTCTCATTACATTGTGAGAGGAGTGTTAGACCTGGTTCTCTTCAGGGCACAATGCTGAAGAGTTTAACTGTACCTTTTCATATCCATCAGGTCAGATACTTTTGCCCCACCAAAGGTAACACATAAAAGAAAAGCAGTAATATTTCTGTTAACAGAGCACCATCTTCTCAATGACTGTTCACAGATTAAACAAGAAACACCACCTGATCCAAAGGAGAGCTGGCCAAGGCCAATGAGTCATGCACTTCGTTTGGAGCATGTGATGAAACTGTCAGATCTCTGCCAGAGACTGCAAGCCTTCACTGCCACATACCCAAAGAGTACATTAAATCAACATTATTGCATCTTGCCACTATCACTCTCATAGGTGACCGGGTGTCTGGTTTTCAACCAAAACACCCGGTTGTAAAGGAATCCTGGCAGCTCCAGTCAGCACTGCTGACTGGGCTGTTGACTGTCTGGTTGGTGGTACCACGCAGCGGGGCTCGCAGGCTCCCTGCTAGCCTCCATGCTGCGTGGCTCCTAGGAAGCAGTTGGCATGTCCCCCTTCCAGTTCCAGTTCGTATGTGCAGTGAGGGGGCTCTGCACACTGTCCCTGCCCCAAGCACCAGCCCTGCAGCTCCCATTGGCCCGGAACCGTGGCAAACGGGCACTGTGGTGGCGGCATTCATGGACAGGGGAGTGCACAGAGACGCCTAGCCACGCATCTATGTAGGAGCCGGAGGGGGGACATGCTGCTGCTTCCAGGAGCTGCCTGAGGTAAGCGCCACCTGAAGCCTGTACCCCTGACTGATTCCTGGGCCCTCAAGTCCCTGACCCAGCTCTGATCCCCCTCCCACCCTCCAAACCCCTCGATCCTAGCCCGGAGCACCCTCTTGCACCCCAAACCCAGAGCCTGCACCCCTAGCCAAAGCCCTCACACTCACCCTCATACCCCAACCCCCTGCCCCAATCCCCCCACATACTCTGAAACAGTCAGCTCCAGTCTGCATCCCCCTCCTGTACCCCAAGCCCCTCATCCCTCACCTCACCTAGAGCCCGCATGCCCAGCTGGAGCCCTCACCCCCTCTCCCATCCAACCCACTGCCTCAGCCTGGAGCCCCCTCCTGCACTCTGAACTCCTCATTACTGGCCCTACCCTGGAGCCCACACCTCTATCTGGAGTCCTCATCCCCTCTCTTCAGCTCCCTGAGCCAGCCCAGTGAAAATAAGCGAGTGAGTGAGGGTGGGGAGAATGAGTATCAGTGGGAGCGGGGATAGAGTGAGCGGGGGTGGGGCCTCATAGAAGGGGAGGGATAAAAGCGGGGCCTCAGAGGGGTGGGGTATGGGGGCAAGACTGTTCGGTTGTGTGTGCGTAGAAATTTGGCAACCATACACTCTCAGTAAATTCCAAATAATTTCAGAGGAAACTTCACCGTTTCCTTTAATGTTTAGGAACAGCTTGCTGCTGGGTGTTTTGTCATGATAGTGCCTTTGACCTGAATATTCACTTGGTGAGGTTATTGCCCCATTTCTGCATATATGGAGTAGATTGAATATTTAGGTTTAGTCCTGAGGAATAGATGTTGTGCAACTGTGTTGATCCAGAAGCAGCCCTGGGAAGGAATTATGATTCCCAATTGCAATTCTGTCCCTGCTCTCCTGTTATTCTGGGGACAGGTGGGGGAAAGTAAGTTACTGCAGGCCTTGAGAGGGTGCAGCTTACTTCCCCCTCTTTTTGCCTGGTCTACTCATCCCTACCCCACATTTTGCCCATTTTTTCACAGTGGGGAGTGTCAAGAAAGCAGGAGCTGAACTTGGCACCAGATCTGGAGTCAAGATCTGATTGGATGAACAAGAGGTTGGTGGAGCACTTACCCACAAACTTAGCTGAATAAAACAAGGGCATAGTCTAGTCTCATATGAATATGGAGACTGAGAACATCTTCTAGCATTCAGCATTTTTTCCATTTATCCCTGAGCAAGGAAAAAAGAAAAGCAAAAGCAAATATTTTGTTCCTCCAATTAAAGCTGAAGCATAGAAGGAGCAGCAGGAAACCAAACCCAAAGCCACATGTAAACTAAAGAGTTTTATGGACAGTTCTTAAAACTTTATTCATTTTCTGACAAGCTTTAAAAATGCCATAAGTATTAAGGTTAAAAGCTCACCCATAACAATCAGATAATAACGACAAGGACTGGACTTTATGAGCAGGCCATAAATAAAATAAAATAAAATAAAAATACATCATATAAATAATCCACTGTTAAGTGGAATCAACTCTTACATTCTATTTGCACATTTCAATGTCTGTTTAATTTCATGAGTAAACCCAGCTTTTTACAGTCAGAAAAATCAATCAACCAATTTTAATTTATTCTTAGTATCTTAAATATTAATGATGATTTGTCAGTTTTACAACAGTTTTATAATAGACAGCTATTTGAAAATCAATGCATGATAGTACTGCAAAAAGCCCTTTATGCTTCTAAAGTACTAGTTTTTCTAATAGCAAAAAATTCAATGCAAAAAAAAGATTCTAAACTTAACAGAATTTGCACACATTCAGCAAACAAAGAGTTACAATGATTATCATTGCAATCTTGATACTGGCTTCTTTCAAGAAATTAGTTTAATCCCAGCATTTGTGCTATTCCTTAAGTATTCCCTGTACTAAGTATATTAGTGATACTAATGACATTAAGAACAGTGAATAGTAATGTTGTCTACTTGCAAAGAAAAAATTGTAGGTATTTCAATGGTGGCCATTGTCAAAGTCTGTCTATTGTAAATATGTGTGGGGACAGGAAAGTGTCTGTCAGGGTTCCCTCCCCACTCCGAACTCTAGGGTACAGATGTGGGGACTCGCATGAAAGACCCCCTAAGCTTATTTCTACCAGATTAGGGTGAAACTTCCCCAAGGCACAAACTCTTTTCCCTTGGAGGGTACGCTGCCACCACCAAGTGATTTAACAAAGAATCAGAGAAAGGACCACTTGGAGTTCCTATTCCACCCCAAGCCCTTACACCCTTTTCCTGGGGAGGTTTGAGAATAATATCCTAACCAATTGGTCACAAAGTGATCACAGACCCAACCCCCTGGGTCTTAGGACAATAGAGAAATCAGTCTCTTAAAAGAAACAGAACTTTATTAAAGTTATTATTTATTTATTAAAGACAGACAACTCCTGCCCCCCTCCCTCTTTGAAAGTATCTTGTTCCCTTATTGGTCCTTTTGGTCAGGTGCCAGCCAGGTTACCTGAGCTTCTTAACCCTTTACAAATAAAACAATAGTGTGCCTCTGGCCAGGAGGGATTTTATAGTACTTTATACAGGAAGGTTGTTACCCTTCCCTTTATATTTATGACAGTGTCAAACTGGTAACTCTACTAGAGCAATGATTTTTTCTGTAGACAGGGAATCCAGGGAAATACTACTGCCCTATATCCTTTGTTCTAAAAGTTCACTTCCAAGTCACAGAGGCCCTGTTCCAAAGCCGACTGAAATTGACAGAGGTCTATCCATTGACTTCAAATGGTAAAATTTGACTTTACTACATGCAGCTGGATTTGATCTTACTGTCTTTTTGTTCTGTATTTATACAATGGCTAGGACAACAGGGTCCTGGCCAATGGCTGGGACTTCTAGGTACAATGGCAATACAAATAATGATGATTATTTATTACTTATTAGTATTACCATAGTGGTTGGGAGCTGAAGTCTAAATGGATCAGGACTCCATTATGTTATGCTCTGTACAAACATTGAACAAAACAATGGTCCCTATGCGAGAGATAGATTGAAATTTAAGTAACAGAAATCAAAGACTCCAGATCTAATTATCAGTCTGCTATGCCATCCTACTTATCTACATTATAATTTTGTATTACCTTGATCCACAGCTTTGAAACCTTTGTGTGGCTTTTATCTTCTGTCTAGGAATTCTACAAATAAATCATCATGCTGGAAGACGTACCATTCTGTCAAAGGTGGGTCACTCATCTGTTAATATAGTCATGCTGATGTAGGAGCAGGAGATCCAGCATTTGCCAAGCTGTAGGACAGCTAAGACAAAACCTCCTTCCCCCTCATCATTCCCAAATATATTGAGAAGTTCCATTCAATTACCTTTATTATTTGTTATTTTAAGGAGCAAATTCATCTGATGCTGCACTAGAAAAAAAGTTTATTCTTAATTGTGGTTTAGTGCATATCCAAGTTACATCAGATAATTATACTATTCATAATAACACAAAGCTATATATAAATCAGGAATGAGACCCGCTGAAAAATCAAAGAAGAAGAAGAGCCTTGATTTCTCTTTAAATAAAAGAAGCCATGAAAGAAACAAAAATTAAGATGTTTTGTGATGTATATCACAACTTGGTATTTTCACTGTGGCCAGCTGGCCCACTGCTTACTAGAATTTAGGCAAATCAATTACAAGTGCACAGATCTCCTCATTCAAAAACATGATCCCCTTACGAAAAGTCTATTCATTTTGTGGGATTAACATCAGTCAGAATGTTAAAAATGGCAAATGCTTCAATACAGATGATATGTAGCTTAAGAGGTCAATGTTTATGCTAATATGACTAGCTTGACCAGCTCCTTAAAAATGTTTAATATGCATTCTACTTAAGTCATTATTGTTGTTACTGAATGATTATTTGAAGACATATGGACAGACACAAGCTATAAACCTAATTTAGCTCAGAGGTAGTGTTCTTCTAGAATTATACAGAGTAAGATGGAAAATCTATCTGAGGCATGTTCATGAATATCTGTAGGATCAGGGCCAAAATAAAGGCATTCCTTATCATGTTGCACTTACAGTCCAAAATGAGAGGGACAGAGAACAGGAGGAAAAGGAAAAGAGGATGGATTAGGCAATTTGATTGTAGGCTCCTTGGAGGAGAGGCCAGCTTTCTGTTATGTGTTCGTACAGCGTTTAGCACAACAGAATTTCCTGGCTGATGATGCAGCTTCCTAGGTTCTGCTGCAATGCAAATAAATAAATAATAATGACTAGACAATCGTTTGGGAGACCAATATGTTTATCTTGCAGGCATTATTTATTTAATGGCATAACAAAGTCCTGTGTGAATAATGCTCCCCCCATTCCACGCCATATTCTTGTGGCCAGAAAGACAAAACCACACACCCACCCACCCACACACTTACTTTCCTTTGGGTAAATTCCCATAGTGTAGTATGACAGCACCATGTCCTATGGCACTTTTATAAAGCTTAAAATGCCTGATCCAAATCCACTGAAGCCAATAGGAGTCTTCCATTGACCTCAGTGGGATCTAAACCATGCCCAAAGCGTATAACAATTGACTGGGATGTTTGTGAACTCTGATACCATTTTTTCCATCCTTCTAACAAAGGAAAATGAAGTTCTATTTTCAAAATAGCATTTTGGATGAAAAAGATAGTTAGCACTGAAATCAATACCAGACTGTCGATATAACCTGCTTACCCCACTTTTGTCAGATATGAACCTTTATAATTTAATTTATCATGTGTTATATAAGAACCCTCAATTTTATATTTGTATAGTATGAGATACACTCAGCTCAATCACTCAGGCATAAATATGGTATGAGTCTCATTATCATGTTACAATAAAGCTAAATGCTACAATTCATTTTGTCTGCAAAATGCATTGTATTTGAGAACAAAGTTACAGTTTTCTGCAAACAAATATATCACGTGCACAATGGTTGAAAAGAAGCTGTTCTCCTTCATGTCATTACTGATCTGATCCTGCATTCCTTGCACACACAAAACTCCCATTAATAGGTGCCCAATGAATGTTGAATTCAATCAGAATTGCATTCTGATTTATGGATTTATTTGTTTTAATTTGTATTCCATTACACTGTTTCCTTATTTAGCTTTCTTTTAACAATTCAAAATTTTATTTTGGCATTAAATGTTGGATGATACATATGTACAGTATGCTGCACAAAGAGAAGTTTTATGATTGGCAAAGAGTTATTTTAAAACATGGCAATTCTTCAGAACAAATAGCATAGTTACAGTTCTAATGGACCTAATGCCATCTTCATTTAGACTGCTATTCAGTTCAGCATACACAAGGTGTGAATACTGAAAACTTAATTAGGATTTCTGAAATTTCCTAGGCTGAAAGGAATTTCATGTCTTGTTATTTAATGTGGCTAAAATACAGAGGTGACTTATTATATGACATTAAGTAAAGGAAAAACATCAGGAACATTTGAAAATACCTGTAATTCCTGGTGTCAGGTTTCCCTCCCCACTCTGAATTCTAGGGTACAGACAAGGGGCCCTGCATGAAAGACCCCCTAAGCTTATTTCTACCAGTTTAGGTTAAAAACTCCAAAGTACAAGGGAGAATTTGTGCCTTGGGGATTAGGTAATGCTGCCACCACCATGTGATTTAGACAAAGAATCAGGGCAAAGGACCACTTGGAGTTCCTCTTCCCCTCAAAATCCCCCAAAGCCTTTCCACCCCCTTTCCTAGGGAGGCTTGAGAATAAACAAGATGAGCACAGACCAACTTTGGGTATTTTTAGGACACTAAAAAAACAAACAAACAATCAGATTCTTAAAGAAAGAGAACTTTATTGGAAAGAAAAAAAGGTAAGAAGCACCTCTGTAAAATTAGAAGGGAAGCTAATCTCACAGGGCAATCAGATTCAAAAACACAGAGGGTTTCCCTCTGGGACAAACTTTAAAGTTACAAGAAGAAAACCAGGAATACACCTTTCTCTCAGCACAGAGAGAAACAGAAGCCAAAACAAAAATAAAATAATGCATTCCCTTGCTAGTACTTACTGATTCTAATGGAGTTGGATTGCTTGCTTCCTTGATCTGTGTCCGGCCAGCACACACAGACAGACCAAAACCTTTCCCCCCAACCCCCCTCCCAGATTTGAAAGTATCTTGTCCCCTTATTGATCCTTTTGGTCAGGTGCCAGCCAGGTTACCTGAGCTTCTTAACCTTTACAGGTAAAAGGATTTTGTGCCTCCTTCCATGAGGGATTTTATAGTACTGTATACAAGAAGGTTGTTACCCTTCCCTTTATATTTATGACATGCCCCCCCCCAAATCACAGATAGTGTTGGACAGCCTGTTGGACACTGTCTGTGATTTCTTCCTGGAACTCTAGGAGAAAACAGAGTTAAAAAGACACTTGTACCTTTAAATATACTACTGATTATATAAAACTAACAATATTTTCCACATTTCAAGGATGATTTTAACCATTTGATTCTGGGAAATTTTCATGGGAGAGAATACCACTTGGTTAGAAGCTCCCAAAACGTGTTGTATTTCAAAATCAAAATCTTGGAGAGCTAAACTCCACCAAAGAAGTTTTTTGCTATTGTCCTTGATGGTGTGAAGCCTTCAGCGCAGCCTGGTCGGTTTGTAGTTGGAAAAGCCGTCCCCAAACGTATGGGTATAGCTTTTCCAGCGCGCACACAATGCATAGCATTCCTTTTCGCTGATTGACCAGTGACTTTCCCTCTCAGACAGTTTCTTGCTCAGAAACACGACAGGATGGAATTCTTGACCTGGTCCTTCTTCCATTAAAACTGTTCCCACACTACGCTCGGACGCATCTGTGGTTATTAGGAACGGTTTTCTCCAAGTCTGGGGCCTTAGCATAGGGTCAGACATGAGTGTTGCTTTAAGCTGGTTAAAGGCCTTCTGACACTCTTCAGTCCACTGAACTGCATTTGGCTGTTTCTTTTTGGTTAGGTCTGTCAGTGGGACAGCGATTTGGCTATAGTGCGGTACAAATTGCCTGTAATATCCGGCCAAGCCTAAGAAGGATTGGACCTATTTTTTTTTTTTTTACTTTGGGATAGGCCACTTTTATATAGCATCCACTTTGGCCTGTAGGAGATTGGTAGTTCCTTGTCCCACCTGGTGTCCAAGGTAAGTCACTCTGTTTAGACCTATTTGACACTTTTTAGCCTTAACAGTTAGTCCTGCCTCCCTTATGCACTCGAAGACTTTTTGTAGATGCGCCAGGTATTCTGCCCATGAATCAGAAAAGATGGCCACATTGTCAAAGTAGGCACTGCAGATTCTCCCAATCCTGCTAGGAGACCATCTACAAGTTTTTGGAAGGTGGCAGGTGCATTTCACAGCCCCAAAGGGAGCACATTAAATTCATACAGCCCTACATGGATGATGAAGGCTGACCTTTCCTTGGCAGATTCATCCAGCAGTACTTGCCAGTACCCATTGGTTAAGTCTAAGGTAGAGATGAACTGGTCACGTCCCAGTTTCTCCAATAGCTCATCTGTGCGTGGCATTGGATAGTTGTTTGGCCGTGTCACAGCATTTAGCTTATGGTAGTCCATGCAAAAGCGTATTTCCCTATCTGGTTTGGGAACCAGAAACACTGGAGATGCCCATGCATTGTCAGAGGGGCAGATGACACCCATCTGTAGCATGTCCTGGATCTCCTGTTCTATCGCAGTTTTGGCTAGAGGAGACACCCGGAAAGGTTGGGCTATAATTGGGCGAGCATTACCTGTTTCAATGGCGTGGTATGCCCGTTCGGTCTGTCCTGGCGTGGCTGAGAACATCAGCATGAAGCTGGAGCACAGCTCCTTGATCTGCTGTCTCTGCATACATACCAGGGTCACGGAGAGGTTCACCTCTTCCACTCCACCATCACTTTTTCCTTTGTAGTACACACCTTCAGGCCACTCAGCGTCATCTCCCCCCTGGGCTGCAAACTGACAAACCTTTAATTCTCTGGAATAAAAGGGCTTTAGAGAATTAACACAATACACCTTAGGCTTTAGGTTTGAGGTAGGGGATGCTATGAGATAGTTAACAGCTCCCAGGTGCTCTTGGACTGTGAATGGCCCTTCCCAGGATGCTTCCATCTTATGTGCCTGGAGTGCCTTCAAGACCATGACCTAGTCCCCTACTTCGAAGGAATGCTCTCTGGCATGTTTATCATACCAGGTTTTTTGCTCTTCCTGAGCATCTTTTAGGTTTTCTCTAGCAAGGGCTGAAGAGGTTTGGAGGGTGTTTTGTAGGTTGGTTACAAAGTCCAGAATGTTAGTTCCTGGAGAAGGCATAAACTCCTGCCATTGCTGCTTCACCAACTGTAATGGCCCATTAATCTCGCGGCCATACATAAGTTCAAATGGTGAAAACCCTAAACTGAGATGTGGTACAGCTTTGTAGGCAAAGAGCAACTGCTGCAACACTAGGTCTCAATTCTTGGAGTGCTCATTTATGAATTTAAGTATCTTGGCCCCCAAAGCTCCATTAAACTTCTCCACCAGGCCATTTGTTTGAAGATGGTAAGGGGTTGCAACCAGCAGTTCACCCCATGAGCTTCCCAAAGGCTTTCCATGGTTCCTGCCAGGAAATTAGTTCCCACATCTGTGAGGATGTCGGAAGGCCAACCTACCCTGGCAAAACTATCTGTTAATGCCTGGCACACACTTTTAGCCCTGTTGTTGCTTAGAGCTACTACTTCTGGCCATCGGGTGGCAAAATCCATGAAAGTCAATATATACTGCTTTCCTCTGGGTGTCTTTTTTGGAAAAGGACCCAGAATATCCACAGCTACTTGCTGAAATGGAACTTCAATGATGGGGAGTGGCTGGAGAGGGCTTTGACCTCGTCTTGAGGTTTTCCCACTAGGATGATCATGGGCTAAGCTCAAGAGCTTTACCCGGTATTTAGCTGGAACTACCAATTGTCTCTGAGGATGCCAGTCTTCCTGGTGTCCACCAGAAAGAGTTTCCTTGTATAAAAGTCCTCTTTCTACAACAAACCTGGATCGATTAGAAGAGTTGAGAGGCTGTGGGTTGCTCCGTGCTGCCGCCCAAGCTCTCTGGAGGCTTTCATCTGCTTCCTGGTTAGCATGGAACTGTTCCCTTGATGCTGGAGACATCAGTTCCTCATTGGATTGTGGACTCAGGCTTGATCCCTCTGGAAGAGATGTAGGAGATGGGGCTGTTTCCCGTGACTGTGAACCATTCTCCACTGGTGCACTATGTTGGGGTTCAGGCTCTGGCTGAGCCTCTTGCACAGGTTTAGCTGCTGCTGCCAATGCAGGCTCGGTGGTGCTTTCTGGTGTTGGAGCTGTAGATGGGATTGCAAGTGCGGGATTCAGAGCTGGCAATGGTTCTGATGCTGGTTGCTCCACCAGTTCCAGTTCTGGGACTGGCTCTGGCTGGGTCTCTGGGACTGGATCTGCTACGGCTGTTGCAGTCGTTGGGACAGGATCTGGTTCCGCCACTGCTGTCTGGATCTCTGGTAACACAGATGGGCCCCTGTTGGACGGCTCAGAAACAGAGCTAGGTGTGACAGCTTTCTTAGCCTGGCTGCGGGTGACCATTCCCACCCTCTTAGCTAGCTTCATATAGTTGGCCAAGTCTTCCCCTTGGAGCATGGGAATGGGATAATCGTCATAGACTGTAAAAGTCCATATTCCTAATCAGCCCATGTACTGGACAAGCAACTTGGCTGTAGGCAAGTTTAAAGAGTTTGACATGAAGGGTTGAATTGTCACTTGGGCCTCTGGGTTGATGAATTTGGGGTCCACTAGGACTGGTGGATAGCTGACACAGGTGCTCCAGTGTCCCTCCACGCGGAAACCTTCTTCCCACACTCATGGTTTCCCTTTGCTCTGAGGGTATCTGGGAGGCATCTGGGCCTGGGATCTTTGGTGTGATTGTGGTGTAATGAACTGCAATCTGTTGGGGTTTGTGGGGCATTGGCCTTTACATGCCCCACCTCATTACATTTAAAACATCGCCCAGTTGATTGGTCACTGGGGCATGGTTGGTTGCTGGAGACTGGTGTGGTGGAGAGATAAGGTGTGAGGGGTTTTCCTTCAGATGTAGGTGGGGCCTTGGGTGGCTCCCGGTGACAGGGTTTCGTTTCGGGTTGCCCCTTCTGATATTCGCTTCAACTGCTACCAGTTTTTTTCTTTTCTGCCACCTCCACCCATTTGGCTCCTCTTAATTACAGTTTTGGGCTTCCCATCTAGGATGCACTTTTCTATTTCCTCAGGAACACCCTCTAAGAACTGCTCCATTTGCATTAGGAAAGGCAACTCTTATGGAGATTTAACACTTGCTCCTGATATCCAGGCATCCCAATTTTTCACAATGTGGTAGGCGTGTCAGGTAAATGACACGTCTGGTTTCCACCTTGGGTTCTGAACCACCAACGGGCCTGCTCGGGTGTTAGCCCCATTCAAATCCTGCCCTTGTCTTTAAAAAGTTCGTAGCTGTTTATGGATGCCTTAGGCATTTCAGCTGTCACCTCTGCTAAGGGTTCAATGATCTGCGGCCTCAGTTGCATCAGCTGATCTGTAGAGATGCCGTACCTAAGGCAGGCTCTTCTGAAATTTTCTAAGAAGGCCTCTGTATCATCACCTACCTTGTAGATGAGAAATTTCCTTGAGTTGCGAGAGGTACCCAGAGAGGGATTGGTAGGGTTAGCTGGTAAATTCACCTTAGCCTTTTCCAGCTCTAAGCACTTCAGCGCTAACTCCATCTCAAAGTGGTGCTTTTCTGCTTCCACCTCCAAGTGTTTTGCCTCTTTCCTCTTCTCTGCTTCCAACTCCAAGAGTTTTAAGGCTATCTGTCTGTCATGTTCTTTTTGTTTCTCTTCAGCTTCAAACTTAGCTAATTCTAGTTTTTGTTGGACCTAGTTTTTTGCCATCCTAGCTTTTGCTTGCCTAGCTTACCCGAGAGCAAAAAAGAAAAAAAAAACCTGCTTGTGAATTTCCTGGCTGTACCTAACACCTTTATTAAAAAAACCTGCCTCCAGGTAAAGAGAGAGAAAAGGAAAAAAAAACTCCAGCTGTTCTCAGCTCCTGCTTTCCCCAACCAGCTAGAGAAGGAAAAAAATTCTTAAGGTTTGTGCTTCTGATTCAAAATGATCTCTGGTTTAAAAGGATCCCACTGCTCTGCCACCATGTCAGGGTTCCCTTCCCACTCTGAACTCTAGGGTACAGATGTGGTGACCCACATAAAAGACCCCCTAAGCTTAGTTCTACCAGCTTAGATTCAAACTTCCCCAAGGCACAAATCTCTATTTATCCTTGGACTGGGGTATGCTGCCACCACCAAAGACAAAGAATCAGGGATTTAGACAAAGAATCAGGGAAAGGACCACTTGGAGTTACTATTCACACAAAATATCCCCCCAAGCATACACCCTCTTTCCTGGGGAGGCTTGAAAAATAAACAAGGTGAGCACAAACCAGACCCTTGGGTTTGTAAGACACTAAAAACCCAATCAGATTCTTAAAAAACAGAACTTTTTTATAATGAAAAAAAAAAGTAAAAGAAGCACCTCTGTAAAATCAGGATGGAAGGTAATTTTACAAGACAATCAGATTCAAAACACAGAGGATTTCCCTCTAGGCAAAACTTAAAAGTTAAAAAACCAGGGATAAGCATCCCTCTAGCAAAGGGAAAATTCACACACTAAAACAAAAGATAAACTAATGCATTTCCTTGCTTTACTTACAATTTTTGTAATCTGGATGCTTAGTTCAAGTAGGGCTTTGGGAGATGTATTTTCATTGTCCTTATTCCTCCCTGACCTGGAGAGAACCAACAAAGAGAACAAAGCAAAAACCTTCCCCCAGAGATTTGAAAGTAACTTCTCTCCTTATTGGTCCTTTTGGTCAGATGCCAACCACATTATCTGAGCTTCTTAACCCTTTACAGGTAAGGAGGGATTTTATGATACCCTTAGCTGTATGTTTATGATATAAGGGCACCTCCATTTGTAGATCTAACTTGATTTTGAACAACCCAAAATGTATAGAGCCTTATCCAGAGCCTTCTCTCTGTGGCTCTTCGTGCTCTTGCCATAGAATCATAGAATATCAGGGTTGGAAGGGACCCCAGAAGGTCATCGACTGGGACCATCTGAGCAATCGATGATAGAGGCATACTCTCTCAGCTTTCCTCATGCACTGCAAATATTGCATAGCATGGCATTACCAATGCAGAACTTTTGGGCCACATCTACAATCCTCTCCCCATTATCAAGGCACTTTAATACTCTTAGCTCCTGCTCAATATTGAGCACATGCTGTCTGTGTTTTGTCCAACATTAAGCCAATCTTTTAATCCACTAATTTTACTGCTTTATTTTATGTTGTACCACAGTGCTTGAGTAGTCGCTAATGATCAGCAATTACTGAACTCTGTCCACATATCTACTCAAGGGACACCATCAT